>NW_015150577.1:859475-862170 GCF_000732505.1 Cyprinodon variegatus
GTATATCTATGATGAAAATTACCGGCCTCTCTCATCTTTTTAAGTGGGAGAACTTGCACTATTGGTGGCTGACTAAATACTTTTTTGCCCCACTGTATGGGTTGCCCCTACCTTGCCTTTAACTGTGTAAACTTCTGTTCTCCAATAAGCAGTATTTGTTAGTTCAACCACTTACTTTATTTTCTTGCTGCTTTTTCTCATAGTAGCTTCATTTGGCCTGGTTGTGTTTGGTTGTTATATCATCCTAGATTGAAACACCTGCTGGGCTGCTGCCGTGAACAACTTTGATTATAGATGATAAGAGTTTGACCTGTTTTTCAGTGCTTGGGCCTGTTTCTGTCCTAGACATAGCAATGGGCTCTGTTTTGACTGTGACTAATTGTATGTCTTTCATCCCTTTTGACACGAATAATTCATCTGATTAACTGTTTCTTTCCTGGACAGAGCCCCTATGGAGCTAGTTCACAATTACCTTTTCTAACATATAAGTATTTTTGAATTAGTGCTTCTATGTTCATCTTGATGTCTGATTCTTTTTATTTATTTTAAGACAATTGTGATAAATGCTTATAAATTTCATACATTTAAGGTCTGAATTTTTTTAAATGATTTTATATTAATTTGCTTGTTTAAAAAAAACATGCAATATATGACCCCATTGTAATCATTTTAGTCTTCTATTAGTTAATTTCTTCAGTTGGAGTTATCCTCTTTGATAAAACATGGATGGATTGCATAATCAACAATAAATATTTTAGTTACATTTTTGATGTTGTAATTTTTTATTTTATTTTATGAATATTTTGATGATGGGGTGCCCTTTTTTAAATCTGTGCACACGCCTGCTAAAAATTAGTTGTTAAATGTTCAGAAAGTGTGAAACCATTGCAGGGGTGTAAATACTTTTTTTCCCTGTTGTAAAAAAATAATTGCGTGTCCAAAGTTTAAAGTTCTAAAAGGAAATTGCTAACTTCAAGGTTTCAGCATGTTTCGTCTCTTAACAATGTAGTATAACGGCTAAAAAACTGACTGTTTTGGCCTTTGCTTTTTATTTGAGTAAATATCAACTTTCTGCTTCCGACAAATGCTTGTTTTAGTGTAAATTGGCGGAACTCTTCTCTTTGCTTTAAAAAATAACCTAAATAAATGGAAATCTAAGTTGCACAACACACTTTAAGATTGCCTGTGAGTGCCACAGATGGTTGAGGTCCCTTGAATCATAAATCATTTATAACCATCTGGGGTAATTGTGGCTCACTTTACTTCTTTGCCGTGCTTATTCCCATTGTTTTCTTGTATGCATACATGAATCAAAGAAATATATTAATTTGAATTGATTTAATTGCATCAAGGGTAATCTATAATCAGATCATTTATTAGCTGCCAAATTCTTACTAAAGTGAACCCTGTCCAAGCTCATTAATATTTTTTTTTCTTACCACAGCATTGTTTCATCCTGCAGTTCTGAATTTAGAAAAAAAAAAAGAATAATTAAACGCACACAAAAAAAAAACAACATTTATTTTGTTTGTCTAAAAACCTTTTGTTTAATTTTTTTCCTTGGGTTTTTCTTTTATATAACCTGAGTAATATTCAAGGTCTACGTTTGAAAGAAAAAAAAAAAACTACATACCACTTCCTTTCTGCATTCAACAGTTGGTATTGTTTTTTTTTTTTAGGTTCCCCCAGTAAGGGAACTCAGCAAGCTGTTATCCCGATATGGTTAAACTCAGCACCCACCCTCTCCGCCACCCTATCCATCAACAGCAACCAGTGATGTCTGAAGAAAAGGAATCATCTCCTTCTGGTGTGTTCCCTCAGCCCATTAAGATTAGGTCTCCACCCTGGGGCCTTTGGGCATGGCTCTGTGCCCTGGCGGAGCAGTCTGCGGGAATGCACACCCCTGCTGAATGCTTTCTAATGATTCAGAATCGCCTTTAATGAGCTTGAAGTTGCAGCGATCCGTATGGTTTAAATCACCTGGGAAAATCTCAATCTGTGCACTTGATGACTTGACTTGGGTCTGAAACAGACACACTCTCTCCCACGCACCCTCAAAAGTAAAAGCAGACATTGAAGTGGCTTTTTTGCAGTCTCAGCACCCTATTGTCCCTGGAGTGAAAGGAGCTGGAGCATGGGCAGTCACGGTTCCTTTTGGGTGCTGTTAGTTTGAAGTCTGCTCTTGTTTATGCTTGGTTAACTATGTCTAACTTTTTCTGTTGTTTCTAGGCTTGCAGTAATTGACTGGATTCTTTTTTTTTATAAGATGTTATGTCAAACTGAAAACTCTCTATGTTTATTTTTTTTTTTTTTTACATACATTTTAAAATAACTTTGTAACTTCCTGTTTACAAGATTCTCCAACTAGAGCTATGCATTTCTGCAGCTTCTCCAGCTTACCACAGGCATCTTGTCTGTTTCTCCATGCCTGCCTCCCCTGGTCTACAGTCAAGGTGAACAGTCATGTATTGGTAGATTAGCTGCTACATCAGCTCATTTTTTTTTGTTTTTTTTTTGTTTTAACAGATGTAGCAGTCCTTTGTGAGTTGTTCCAATATAAGTATTGTTTTATAGCTTAATACTGCTTTAGGTTGTGACTCGATCTGTACAGTTGGGTGTATTCACTAATCTTATGCAACAGATTTTGATGCCTTTACACAAATTATATATTTATATATATATATATATATATATA
>NW_015150577.1:862465-877087 GCF_000732505.1 Cyprinodon variegatus
TAGATAGATAGATAGATAGATAGATAGATAGATAGATAGATAGATAGATAGATAGATAGATAGATAGATAGATAGATAGATAGATTTAAATTTAAATCAAACTACACAGATCAGTCTGGATTATGCCACTTTATGTTTTCATTCATTTCACAATTATGTACTACTTTATGCTTGGATGACATTTAAAGCTACAGTGTGACATTTTCAGTGACAAAAAGTGGCCAGACTGAAGCGACGTGAACTACTACCCCCACTCCTTCTACCCCTCCAACAATACGGAGGCCGCCATGGTACAAAATGGCTTCAAAGAACACTTGCATCTTTTCTAGTGATAAGATTTGTTTGTATAATTCCATAAATAGTATTGCATTAGTCTGTATAGAATTTCGCTTTTTAATATAGGCCTAACTTGCCACAGTCATTCGATTGTCATGGCGATCTCTACAGTCACTATTTTGTCAGCTCTGTGCTGCCTTAGCGCAAAGATATCTTCTTAAATGCAAGAGCCGCTAATGTGTAATTATGAATAGCAATTTCTAGGACAACGCAAAGATAAAGGTTGAGACTTTCAGTTTGTAGATAATAAATATCATATGTACAAGATATTACATTTGTGTCAGCATATCCCAGTAATCATTACTCACTGTAGCTTTGAAATTCCAGTAAAATCCATGTGTATGTTTGTAACATAACATTATGTCTAAAGGTTCAAGGAAATAATAGTTTTAAAGCCACAGTAGTTACAAAAAGGTTCATTGCTTTCTTTAATCTCTTTCTGTGTCATCGAAGATAAAGCCAGACTGTCAGTAGTATCATTGCTAAGGGCATTTGCTTGTCCTGAGGTCAATTGATATAAATCATCTGCTTTATTCATGCTTTTTATATGTTCTAATGCAGATGTGCTCACAGCCGTTCTTCACGCCTAAGTTTTACGGTTCCACTTCATAAAGCTTCAGTGGTCAGGTTAGTTGAGCATTGTGAGCTTTGAACCCTAAGTCAGCAATTTTGTGGTCCGTTCTGCCCTGCAGAGGGAGTGCCTGTGGCCGTAAGGGGAGGGACAGGGTGGCCCTGTTTGACAGCTCAACACACAAGGTCTGCTGGTGACCAAGGGGCCATCTAGGGGGCCCTAACTATACTGCTTTGGATAGCACCACACCCCAGTTCCATCCCCCAGCCTCTGGGCTGTTGTTCCCTTGAAGAAGAGGGTGTGTTGGCAGAAGAAACCAGCCAAAGAGCGGCATGGCTGGAGACAAAAGGCGATCCTTGTGGCCAGCACTGTTCTGCATGGTAGCGGCTGTATTCTTCTCCCCTTTTTTCTGTCTTTTCTATTCTTTGGTTTAGCTGCCTTTGTGGGAGCATGATGGAGGCTTGGGGGGCAGATATGATGGATGGAACTCAGAGGCATGTATGAGCGTAGCGGGGAGGGACCCACGGGGGGGAAACGTATAGAAAGGCCCAGTGTCGTGCTGCCTGTCTTATAGGAACGTGCGAGGCGTGGGGTGGCTTTTGAGTTAAGCATTTGTCATTCTCTTTACTTGTGGGTGATTCATTATAAAATCACTGACAATTAAATTTTATAAAGCAATGTTGGAGTAGGTGAGAACCACATTAAGAATGCAGTGTGTTTCTGTGTTTGGCTCAAGAAGTTTTTAGAAAAGTTTCACAAACTGGTTAGTTATCATCAGAAGGTGGACACTTTGGAAAACCCCAAAACACCCCCAGCACAAAAAACACTGATACCAGGTATTAAGTATACTTAGGCACCTATACTTAGGTAAGAAATGTCTTACAACCAAGGTATATGGAGGACCTGAAGATTCACTGAAAAAAAAAAACAAACATTTCGAATTTAAAATATAAATCATACAGTTAGAAAAACAATTTGAAAAGTGTTTTGAGATTGCAAAATTAAATATATATATATATTAAAAAGGAATTAGTAGTTTTTAAAAAATGAGTTATTAACTATTGCAGGCTGCTTAGTAGCAGAGAGGTTCTGGGTTAGATTCCAGGCCTGGGGTTTTTCTCCGTGGAGTTTCCATGTTCTTCCTGAGCATGCGTGGGCTCTCTCCGGGTACTCCGGCTTCCTACCACAGTCCAAAAAATGACTGTTTGGTTAATTGGCTTCTCTAAATTCTCCTTAGGTTTGAGTGTGTGTGTGTGAATGATTGTTTGTCCTGTTTGTCTCTGTGTTGCCATGTGACGGACTTGCGATCTGTCCAGGTTGTACCTCACCTCTCACCTGTAGTTAGCTGGAGATAAGCACCGGCATCCCTTGTGACCCTGCTTCGGATGAGCGTGACGGAAAATAGATAGATAGATGGATTAAATGATACAATTTGAAGATGTATCATCAAATCCTATCTCTAAAAAGACTTAAAACCATTACTTGTAAATAATAATTTCCTTATCAAACAAAATATAAATTCTATTTTTATTTTATTTTTAAAGGTATTGTGGAGGACTTTCGCTAATTTTTTAAAAGATCCTCCCCCTCCACTCCAAAAATGCCTGAGCCCATGTCTCCTTGTGAATGGTGTTCTCATAGCTCATACAAGCTTACTGTGTCCAAACGTCCATCTTGACCCCTAAATGCCTCAATCACTGTATAGAGCGGGGACAATATGGTGGCCTTTATAGCAAACTCAGTTAACTTACCTTCAGACAGAGGATCACTGCTTTTTTGCTCCATTGGTGACATGCAACAGCAAATCCCATAATGCTTTGTGTGAGGAACTCTCTGCGCAAACCATTCCAGGATATATCTGCCTCTTCCAAGGCCTTTCTTTTCTTCTCATACACTTCTTGGACACTTTTTCTCCTACAGCCCTCGGTCATTTTTAAAGAACTGCAGTGAGAAAGGTGAGCTTCAATGAAACTGTAGCTCACCACAGATATATGCCTGAAAGTCCACATGCGCAGAAAAATATAGCTAGCACGTAGGACAGCCTTACGTAAACATATCACCAGAATTATTGACATATAGGAGGACATTTATATAGATGATCCACCCAGAAATAAAAGATTGTCCTCTATACCTTTAAGGAAAGCTCTGTTTTTTACTTCTTGAAGGTTTTTCTCTCCGGTTTTTTTCTTGAGAAGAGATCACTCAGGACAAACTCTTTAAATAACACTTAATAATGTATATTAAACAACCCTGAGACATGACAACAGATTTTGACAGAAATTGTAATCTTACTCAGATCAAAGAAGTTGCTTTGAGGTACAGAAGGCAGCGCTTACCAACTGTAAAAAAGCATTTTACATAACTACATTATGCCACATCATCACATCATACATGTTTGCAGATGAGGAGACATCCATGGCTGCAGCCTTATAAAATATTACACTTTGTTCTTAGATCAACTACACTGCTCTCATTCCATTCCCAAATCTTTGAAACGTGCATAATAAAGATGACTTTTTAACCTAACTGTCCCAATTATATAAACTAACTGGGAAAACATTACTTCTGACACCCAACAAGCCGGTGATATTTGGGTTTAACAGATTTACATGCTCACGTGCTTAAAAAAAGTAAATTTCTTATCAAAAAACACAACGGTTTGGCTTGTTGAAAATGTCCATCAAATGTAGCAGTACAGATCATTCAAATGGTTATAAAGATATGTCCAAATCCAAAAGTTACATCAAAACCTGTATGAGAGATTATTTCTCATAGAAATGAAAGGATATTTGCATTATATAGTGCCTGCTACCCTTCTAATGAGACTATATGTGTGCAAAAGAAGTGGGTGCTGCTATACAGTGAACCCAGTTCTCTTGGGGTGAAAAGACAGATGAGGGTGCAGAGTTGGGATGAAGTCACAATATTTCATTATAGACAGTATAGGACTAGAGCTGGATAAATTGTTTCAAATATTTTTCATGACTCTTCTGTTCCCAAGTACATATAATACCACACATGTGGGAGATTATGTTGTCATCAATTCTAAAGTACAATGGTGTTCTTCTTTTTTTGAGGTGTTTAAAACTAATACAAAGATTTGTTGACATTTTTGAAATAGCTTAGTTGATGGACTCACCTCCTTCATTGACCTCCTTACTGCACCTTGCACTCTGGAATGGCATCCCAGAAAATCCATGAAAGGCTTTTTTCCATGACACTTCCTTCTCCCATTGTCCACCTTGCATTGTGGAATGTCCTTATCCATAGAGACAGGGGAAAAGTTTGTATAACCTTAGGAACACATTTAATCAATTTGCATCAAAAAGCCCACAGTCTCTTTTTTTCTAACATGGTTTGATTTAGGATTATTTTGGTCAACAGTAAAATCAGTGTTTGATACTCATTTGTTTTCTAACCCAATTTACCAGGTTTGATTTTTCTGTTTACTTCTTGTAAAATTCATTAGAAAAACTTCCTGGTCAAACTTTGAATGTAGAAATTCCCACTGTAGTCCAATGGATCAACTGGAGCCCTTTATTGACCCATACAGACCACATGTGGCATGAAACAGCTCTCCAATGTCAGTCTTTCACTTTTGCATCTTCAATAGAAATACTTAACCTCCTCCTGCTTCGTCAAAGATAGGAGAGGAAACAAAGAGGAAATCGGTAAGAACGTCAATCTTTAGCCCATCAGATACCAATCACAGCCTGGCAACCTGCTGGCATCCCCATGGAGGACGGGGATCAGTGTCTAGTAGCATGCTGTCTGTCCAAAGCAGGCAGGCTGGTGGCTGTCACCCAATGCCCAGAGAGAGACATCCTCTTAAGGCTGGAACAAAGGTGGCTGGTCCTTGGGGATTACCCATTAGCATTCTAGTTTGTGTGTTTAACACTGGCCTGAATGGAGGGGACAAGAGCCAACACCCTGGCCTATTCATAGGTAGGGAAGTGCTACTGTTACAGCTGCTAATGCTGGTCTGACTTTTGTATATATACCCATAAATGCATGTTTATGAGGGAACGATCATTCCATCGGTCTCACTTGATCGTTTTGCAAGAATGTTAGACCAGAATAAAACCAGTTTAAAGCTACAACTAACATTTTCCTCTAAAATCCCTTAAATTATTTTAATTTATAATCACCTACTGTACTGAAGAATATATCTTGGCCGGTGAGGCTAGTTTGTATTTATCCAAGTTACAAACTACAAGTGTCTATTGACACCACATAAGGCACAAGGGAAATAATAAGATTTAATTTAATCTCTTTCTACCTTTTTGTGTAATTTATATTTTAACTTTGAAAAACCCATTTAAGGGTGTCTATTAGTGTTATGTATGGCTGTAGGTTAATGTTAAAATGACTTAGACTTACGCAAACTTTATTGTCATTTTGCTTACAGAGACTGTATACAAAATGAAATTTTGTTTATACAGCTTTCTGACAGTGAATAAGCAGCAGCTTAGCAGTGAAAAAGAGCATTTCCATTCATAAAGTGCAGCTGTGATCAAAATGTAAACAGTGTGGCAGAGACATGATGCAAAAGGCATTTATGTGGAAGCTTCAGAGCAGTGCAAATAAATAGATATGGTGCAAAATGCAGTAGAAACATTGATTTGTGACTTTATTAGAGTTTTCAACAGTTTAATAGTCTTATGGCAGCAGGGGAAAAGGTGTTACAGAACCTGTTGGTCCTGCATCAAGTGCTGCAAGGCCTCTTCCCAGGGAGCAGCAGGGAGAACAGTCCATGCTGGGGGTGTGAGGAGTTCCTGATGATGTTACGGGCTCGGGACATGCAGCGTTGGGATTAAATGTATTTTATGGAGGGGAGAGGAGCCCCAATGATCCTCTCTGCTGTTCTCATCACTCTTATGAATTTTCTTTTTATATATTTACAACAAAAAGAGAACTCAGAAGGAAACAAGCTGGGTAAACTGAATTAGTTTAGAGGAAAATACTAGCAATTAAAAAAATCAGCTTAAGGTGTTCAGCAATTAAAGTTTTGCAGATGATTAATGGTCGGCACCAATTGCTTCATATTCAGAGTCCAATTGTTGCTCTAACAAGCAAGACTAAAATGTTCTTTCATTTAAAAGCTTCAAGATCTATATTTTAAAATCTATTATAAGTCCTTTATTCCTTTCATTAATGAAATTTGAGCACCTCCATTCACATGCTTCTTCAGGTGTAATCAGGCCAAATGAACAACAGTTTTTTCTTGAGTTCTGCTTGCTAAAAAATTTTCTCTTTTGCTAGCTAATTTGGTGGGTTTATGGATTTCATTACCAAGCTGAGCTTTTGTCAGCAGAAGAAGAAAAACAAAAAAAAAAAGTGCTTTTCTATGTTTACTTACTTATATAAACGCCTGATTAGAATGACACAAATATTTCAGAGAATTAAAGCAATCGTAAATCAAAGATCAACAGGGTAAAAGGTTTTCTTATATTTCTGAAAGTTAGTGCAAAAAGGTAACTTGATTTCTTTTTACATTTCAGGTGTTAGCTTAATGATGTGCAAAGTATGCATGAAATCTCAAATTTCCTTTGTGTTTTAATATTGTGTAGTAAATTGTGTGAAATGTCTGTCCATTCCTGCCACTGCTGTGTGTGATTATGTGCTCAGCCCTGCTGGGTGGAGGCTGATAATAACAAATGAGGCTGTGTATTTTGTGAATCTCTCAGTCGATGAGATTCCCACCGTGCTCAGCTTGTCTGGGCTGTGTGTGTTTTTGGGGTTGCACGCGTGACTTCGCCAGCTGTTCTATTCTGCAGTTGGCCCCCTCAACCCTAGCCTGCCCTTGTCCCCTGCCGACCCCCTCCTATCCTTGGAGGCCTGCTCTTCATCTGATAAGAGCTGCACTGGCCAAACCCTCAGCAGAGCTCCTCGGAGCTGCTCAGAGCTGCTCCATGTTAACAATACATCCTCCTTCCCCTCCATCCTCACAACATTTACATGTGAAAACCCTGGGTCTTATCTCCAGCTCACTGGAGCAATGGCACAACAGCAGAGTGATAGTGTGTGGGTACAAATATATATGTGTGAGGGACCTTGAAAGAGCTGAGTGAGTATTTGCAAAATGAATGGATGATAATCCTTTCCCCAGAAACTACCTATATTTTCAGTCCTTACTGAGTTTTATCACTATTTCGTAAGAGAAAACACACAAAAAAAATAGATATCCAATACTTCAAGATTATCATTCAGCACCAGTTGAAATAATTAAAACCTTTATTGTTATTTATATATTAGCCAGCTTTATCACACTTGCACCATGTCAGATGGCTAAAAGCTCTGATAATGGAAAACAAAAGACTCCCAAGAGAGGAAAACTTGTCTCTCTGCTGCATCATTTTTGGAATCTGGCCATAGGGACTATTACCACAGACTGTATGAATATTGCATACAGAAACTCTAAAGGTGCTGAGAACCATAATAAGTTATTTCATTTTTTTTCCAACATGGGAAATTTATCCTGTATTGCATTGAAAACCAACAACACTGTGGCAAGGAAATAATCTAAAATCATAATAACATCAGTGTACACTGATACGCTGAATCTTAAAGTCATGCTTTGTTGAAATATATGATTCCACATTTAATTGTCTTTAAATATAACTGGTTGACATGCAGCATATTGACTTGATGTTGTTTCTTCTCCAAGTTGAAATTATTGCAAGGTCATCTGTTGGTCATCTCGTTGTTTCACTACATTTTCTGCTAAATGAACTTTTAGACCATGGCCAATTCTTCTAAAATGTTAAAGTTCCTCTCATTTCCTCTAATTTACTTGAGTTCCTCAAGTCATTTGTTTGCTGATTTTAATATTTAATCAAGGTCATTATGGTGCAGAACATCAATGTGAACATCAGCTTTCTAGAAGTTGCTTAAAGGTGTGGGCTCATTAGGCCCATATCTGCAAATATTCACAGCTTCATCCTCCACAGAAAAAAAAAATACATCTGCAGATGCAGCATCAGGCTACCACTACCTCTCTGTATGAATAGTGTTGGTTTAAATTCAGTCAACCGGGTCATGGCAACCACAAGACAGGCTTAAATTAAAAACTTTTGTTTTTCTGAAGACATCGTGAATCTATGAACAACTATCCATGAATCGTTGTCATTTCTGTCGGCTCACACTGGAGCAATCTGTAGTTAGAGCACTGATTTTTTAAGCTACTTGGAGATCCATCTTCCTGAGGACATTTCAAATCAGATTTAAATCAAACACCTGTCTTTTTTAATCCACAGATTTCTTCTTGTGTGAAACTAATAATAATTGCAATCAACATTTCAGGTTTGTTTTGCTCAGACTGTTGACTGCAGATGTTGTTTGTCATTGAGTTCTGAAGTCCTGAGAGACCAGCTATGTGGGGTTCTGTAGCAGCTCTTCACAATATTTTGATCTGGGTTGAAATTCTGTGCAAGAAATCTTGACTCAGTAGAAAGCTTATGCATAGGTCCAAAGCCTTTATTGACCCCATCAGGTCCTGGAGGGACTGCTATTCAGTTCAGTAGCTTTTATTTGTCCCAGTATGGGCAATTTTTGTGCAGTAGTAGTACACCTTTCACACACATGTTCACATTTCATAAAAGAAGAAACAAAAGAAAGATAAAATATTTTAAAAAGATAAAAGTAAGGTGAATAAAAGTGAGAGAGAAAAAAAATTGGCTCACCTGTGTAAGCATTTTACTTTTGGCAATGGAGATAGAGTTGACACTATCATAGCTCTGATGGCACAAACCCACTATGGTCTGACTTATTATTTATTATTTTATTATTATTATTTGAAGGATGAATGCGTAGCAGATAAACAGGCCACAGTTTGTTAGAACACTGTTTTATAACTGACTGGATGGTTGGCAATAACAAACAACCACAGAGGACTGACACATCCTTATTCCCTTAGTAAACCTCAAACTTTCACTTCAAGTCAGTCCTGTTATTTGGTTTACAAAAATAATCTGATTACTTAGCAGTTGTCCTCTGACAACAGACTGCCTGGTGACAGAACACAGAGTCTGGATATAAGAAAGGACAGAGCAGATTACCCTTCATTAGCTTAAGATCTTCAATGTTTGTTGCTACTAGTCTACAGCAAACATCTATTCAGGTAGGAGCATCAGAGTTTCCCCCTAAATTCACACTGATTCCTTCATCTGCATTCTGCCACAAATAGAAGCTTTTCTAGTCAGTGTGGTAATTCCTACCTACTCTGTTGCACTGATGCACATTGGATATATGAATCAAATCAATTTGTGACAGAATAAAGTGTGTCAAAATCTAAAAACAAGATGAGCCACACAGAAAGTAAGACACAGTGAGATTAAAGCGGATTTAGTAAATTTTTAAAATTAGAGGCGATGCACGGACAAGTCCTGCAAGCCTAGAGTGAGGACCGCTGCACTGCAGTGCGCTTGGTGATGGAGCAGACATGTGAATAAGTATTGGTGAAATTGTTTTCAGTGACTTCAAAAGTTGAACAAGCTGATGAGGGAGGTTTGCTTTGTTCTGGGGACTGATCTGGAGACTTTGGGGATGTCTGTAAAAAGAAGGACGCTTGATAAAATACTGAACATTATTGACAACCGTAAGCAAGATTAGTGTCTTCAGTTGGAGGCATCTTAAGAGCTGCTGTTAGTAGAGGAAATCTTTCCTGCTCCTACAGACATGCCCATCTAAAATCACAAAAAAATACTTGTATTTTTACAATATTTATTTTATTAATTTAAAAACTTTATTTGGGAAATTATAAAGACTTTTTGACTTGGAATATAAGTTAATGTAAAAGGTTTTTGTCTCTCAGCACTATCTGGAGGGACGAAAAATACAGGAAACTGTCATCGCAGGTCGAACACATTCTGGTTTTAACCAGCGATATTCTTGCAGCTTCCTCAGTGTAATTGTCTGCTTCTTTTTAATACCACTATTGCTAATCAGCTTTTCTAATTATGAATGACTGTCTTTATTGTGCATGTAAAATAAAAATAAAAAAAACAGTAAGTTTTCCTACTTTTCTCCTAACATACCTTGGTGCAATGAGATAATTTTAATCCTTTGCAAATTCTCAAAGACAGAATGGAATTGAATTGGTTAACAGCGATTAGTTTAACTGTGTGCACACACTGCCACAACATCATTGTGGCTTTGTTATTGTTCTATTTTACACAAATATGTATTTCCATATAGTGATATAAGTTAGGTGTAATTATACACCTTGTATATGTCACCTTTGTCAACCCTTATATAATTGCATCTGTTTTACATGGGTGCCCTTTAAAGATATTAATAAAAATGACCAGTGTACCTCATTCCCAACCTGCCTGTGCACCAGCTGTCATGCTGAAAAGGTGCAGGACAGGCAGAGTGAGAAGTGTGCAGGCTTTTAATTAAAGCCTGTGTAGTTAAGGGCTCAGGCTAAGCAAACATGTGCCTCCGGCATCAGAGTTTAAGATGAGGTGAAAGAGAGTGGGCTGTCTAGAAAAGATGGTTAAATTTAAGAAACGGAAAAGGAAGGGGGGCTGAAAGGTATGAAGATGAGTTATATGTTTTGTTGAAGGGGAAAAAAGGGATGAGCAGGGTAGAAGAAAAGGCTAGTAAAAGTGATGTGCAGATAAAATGATGGGAGGCCCCACCAAAACAAATAAAGATGGTATCACGTTATCTGATGTTTCATAATGTCATGCGGATATTAGGGTGGGAATGACAAAATGACATGGAGGGTTAAATGGGGATCATTACAATGCAAAGGGGAGGTGGCTGCTAAAATAATTCTTTATTATACCGGTAATCTCAATTTAAGTCATACAGACATGTGCCATTAATCTTAAATACATTTAAAGTCTAATGACCCGTAGGGAAAAAAAAAAAAAACAGTTTGCTAGATTTGGACACTTTAACAACAAAACAATGAATGAAAAAAGCTCATATATAGGCATATTTGCTGAACCTGTAGAAACATCACAATATCACAGGATTGACATCCCAGTAGGATTAAACTTTGGAGAGATTTGTCTGTAATGGTGACATGGTGACATCTATTGGTAAATCTGTGTAACTGCATTGACTTGTTCAATCGCAAATGCATTGACTTTAAATACTTTAGGTTGGAATGCTTTCTATTTTGAGCTATTTTTAAATCACTGTTTAACTTTAATTGTGCTTTCTTGACTGGTTATTGTGTTATTCTAAATATTGTTGGAAAAATGTCTTGCCTTTTAATCAACAAGTATTACATAAAAGTAATACACACTATCTTTTTTCCATACTTGATTAACCCCACACTCTTTAACTATTACTCTCGGAGGGCATTATAGTAATATACAACCTTTATTAATTAACATTCTAGATTACATTATTTGTCGAAACATCAATTTAATAAACAACTTTGACCTTTTGTGGAATTTTTTTAACCTAATTACTGCACACTGAAGTTGTTTACATATCACCTGTAATAATCTTTTAATTTCTTAAATAACAAAATATTTCCTATTTCTGTTTCCTTTTGACATGTAGAATTAATTCATAGGAAATGTGATGGTACCAGGGTTTTGTAGTAGTTTGATTTCTCTGCATCAATAAAACTTCATTATATATATGAATTTGATCAATGTGAGCTTTAAATCCTCTTGCAGTAGATTTAACAATTTCCACAACTTAGAAGTAAGTTTTATAAAGTTATGCTTAAAAAAATGTTTTTTCTCGTTTAATTGTGGAAATATAAACCTACATACCCAGCATGTGTACTCGATTTTATCTTTTTTAGAAAACAAACCAGTTAGTATCAATTTACTGACCTCTCTCTGTTAAGTGCTTTGAGATGGTATGTATTTTAATTCTGGTGCTATATAAATAAATATTTAGATTTGAACAACTTTTGTAGTACAAATAGTACAAAATTTGAATTCCGTTATCTACAAGATCCACAGCAGTCTTTTTAAGCAGCTATGAACATATACACTGAACATTTGAAATTTTATCTGAATGCCTGTGTGAGTCTTAAGGAGTTAAAAAGTTATGCTCCCGAACATACATACCTCAGATGAGCCTGTAAATATTACTAGAACCTTATCTCTATTATAAAAATGCAAGCGCATCTGCTTTTAAGATTACTGTCAAAGGACAGGCTTGATCAAAGCCTGTTAAGATATGTATTTTAACAATTGAAAAAATATATAGGATTGTAATAAGGAGTCCAAGTCAGGATTTGAATTAAAAATCTGTTTTATTTCAAATCCACAAATTACATTAAGTAATGATATGAAACATAAAAAAAGAACTGGGATTCTGTGAATATTTGAAGCTATAACTACTAACAATAAAGAAAAAACAACTTAATTAAAAGTAATTTTCAATTCAAACCCAAGACATAAACCTTCCTGGGAATCCAACCTGAGAACAGTTCCAGTTTTACAGCAAAAAATACATATTATTTTAGATCCAATTGAACATTTTCACTTATAAATGTGAAAAAAAGGCAATGTATTAAGAAGGGTTTCATGATATCTTTGGTTTCATTTACTTTAGTATCAAAATTGACATAATGGAAATAATAGAAACATACAACTTAGACCCATTTGATCCTGAAACACATTCATCTTTTACTTCACATTTTAGGTACTGTTCCATTTCAAAAGCTTTATTTTCTTGTTAATCTTTTTCACACAATTTAAGCAGATCAGATAATTCACAGATGGTTTTCATTGTGATCTTTTTTGAACAAACACACAGCTGGATTCTGAGTTTAAGAGGACAATAAATAAAAATTGAGGAAAAACAAGGTGTGTTTATTTTCTCTGTCTAGAATCAGACAGCTGTTTGTACCATGAATTATACCATCGTTGTGCAGCAAAAGAAAAAAACCAAACAACTTTGTATTTGTTGTTTCATGTTTATACATTGGTACAAACATTCTAGATCAAAATTTCCTCCTTTTCCAGAGCTACATTTTTATTTTTCTCCATAGTATAAGACTTGGAAAACTGAATAAAATATTGTTACTTGCAACAACATTAGTGCTGTTGTGTCTAATTAATTTTTGTTTTACAAATTAGGCTAAGGCTGAAGTTTGGTAAAAGGCAAGTTCACGCCTTCTTAGGCACCTGAACTGACTAGGGTATGAGTCCTTTAAAAAAAAAATAAAAAGAATCAAGTGGTAAACAGACCAGAGAAGTAGAGAAGTGGCCCCTATATTTAAATGGAGGTTATGTTGGTGTGGTGGAGTAGGAAGAAGGGCACAGACAGCATAAGGAGCTTTAATGAATGGACAATGAGACCATACAGAAGGCACATGGAAACATTGATGAGCAACAAGGGTAGAGTGACAAGCATAAAAACAGAATTAAGTATTATAACAAGAGGACCTGGTAGAGAGCAATGTGAGTAGCAAGGCTTGTACACTAAGGCAGGGTTGGTGAACAGATAAGAGCTAATCAGCTGAAAGAAGTTGCAGCTTAGGTAGAGAGAAAGAAAAGGCAGCTGAGTGAGGGAGCCTAATCAACACCCAAAAAGCTAAACTCGGATATAAGTAATCCCCGAGATAATAGTCAAAACAAACCCAGGAAATGTTTTATCAGGTTAACACGAGGTTGAATGGCCACACATTTTTTTTTTCCAAAGCTCTAATATGAATAGATGAGCTGATAAACTGAAAATGGGTATGCTAAAACAGAATGTAACTTTTAAAATTAGATCACCTATTTGAAATTTTTAGGTCATGACAAAAGGATGAAAAGTGCAGGAATGAACAACAAAATATATATATTGCGTAATCTCAACACAAGATGTAATTTCTATACAACTGCTCTTACCTAAAACAGAGAAGCTTCAAATTCAGAGCTTTCCTGACTATTGTGCGTAATCATCACAATTCTGCAGAAATATGTAAATATGTAAAGACAGACATCACAGACACATCCATTTTATGTTCAGCATTATTCTTTTAAACTAAATGATAAATTGTCAATAGATGTAGGGAAGATTCTCATAAAACTAAGTTTAAAAGACCTCTCCATAAAGACTACGGCTCTGAGAGAAATCTTAGAAAGGGCATGCACATTTTTTACTAAATTTATGTTTTCCTATGAATATTCTTAATAATATAGAAATAATTAGATAGTGTCAAGTGGTTAGATGTTGTCAATAAAGGAATTTTAAATACTGTTGGGAAGTGGTTTTCAAATATAATAAAACCTGTACAGTGTGTTTGTGTGAGAGAACAGCAGGAAAGCATTGCTTTGAAATCAGTTAGCATTAGCAACTTAGAACACTCATGCTAACATGCCAAACAATACATTTTTAAGAAATTAGCAACAATATTAAAATTAGCGTGTGAACATGTTGCTGCTAAAGCTAGAGAGACAGCTGTTTTTGTGATGGCGACCTAGCTCCTAACCATATTGCTAGCCCTGACGTGAGGGCTCTCAAATACTGAAGCACTATTAGATACTATAGCATTACAAAGGACATAAGTCATAGAGAAGCCATTCAATTAGCCAATTAATCATCTAGATTTTTGCAATAAATTTCTTTACACTGAAAGTTATGGATGAACCCTAACCTAAGGTCTGTGGACCTAATACCTAAACTTAATACCTTTAATGGGTCTCCTTGACTGAGGGCTAACCCTAAACCTAATGTTGGTTGAAGATAAACCTAAAGTGGATTTAGTATGTCTTTATTATATTGCATTTCTGACTAACTTAAATTTA
>NW_015150577.1:882414-883965 GCF_000732505.1 Cyprinodon variegatus
CACAGGAGAAGAAAATAATTAATTGCTATGGCAACAGAGAGACACCACATGTGCAAGTCTGTAGCACAAGGATCGAAAAAAAGAAAAAAAATTGCTATATTTGTTGGCACCCACTGCTGCAAAGAGGATCACAGCACAAAACGAAAAAGAGAACTTCCCAATAATTTTATATTTGAGGTTTTGTAGTATTTGTACTTAAGTTCTAATACTGCAAGTAGAGGAAAAGAAAGTACAAGTCTGAATCCTTGAAAGAGTGGAAATGTATAAAAATAAGAAATAGCAGTTTCTGTTGTACAGTACAACAGTAGTACTACAAAAAGTATTACAGTACATCAAGTAGAAGTACAAATATAGTTTCACTGGCTTGAAAAGAAAAGATGTGGCCACATTAACTGTGAAAAAGCATAATTCGAGCTAAAGTTACTGGCAAATATACATACATTAAAAATACCATGTGCTAAAAGAATTACCATATAAAGAGTTAGACAGCTAAAGAAGTTACAAGAAGTTAAAGATGGTCCCCATTCTTTTCTATTGGAAAAAAAAAGTACTGTAGTGTTTCTGCCATGGACAAAAACTACAGTATACGTAAAAAATACAAATTAAAATTACAGGCAGGCATTTTTGAAGTAGCTGAACATTTAATAAGTTAAAGGGTAAAATGGGCTGAAGTGTGAGGGCGGTGCCATATATTAGGCTTAAGAATTCTGAATATTATTTGATATAATAGTAAATACGTTTAAATGCCAAGTAAGCATTTGACCCAAACATCTACATCAGGGGTCACCAATGCGGTGCCCACTGGCACCAAGGGACCCTCAAGGACCACATCAGGTGCCCTCAGCGTCTTCTGAAAACAGCACAACTCACCATGGCCTGAGTTTGAAATTATATTTTATTCTGTTGTCACACTTGCATTTATAGAGATTTGAAAATGAAAATATCTAAAAGAAAATTTGAAACAAGGAAATTTTAAAAATATGCTTATTATGCATAAAGACTCCTCCATGCAGATCAGTATTGGTAGCTCTTGCTATGACTCATACCCATGAAGCAGTTCTAAACCTTTAAAAGGTTGTTGACGCCTGATTTAGATGTACAAAGAAAGCAAAAAGGAACCAAGATGATAATTGATAACTTGAGAACATTAAAAAGATAAAAATAAAGAAAACGGAGACAAAAAAGTAACCAAAAAACATCAAAGCATCATAAACGAGTTTCATTTTATCTGAAAACAACCTGAAAACATGTGATAGAGCTACTTCATTTAAAGGTACAGTGGAGGGTGTTCTTTTTCTGGGTGGATCATCAAAATAACTGGTCCTCCTAATTCTCTATGTAATGTTTATGTAAGGCCGTCCAACGTGCTCGTCCCCAGTTTCACTTACTGGTGCATAGTGGAAAAATTGCAAATCTCCTTTTGTAAAGTAAGCTTATATGAGTGATGCAAACAGCAACTTTTAAACAGAACATGCATGAGGAGAAATGAGGTTTGTGCATGCTCTCGCACACGTTTAATAGAGCGGAAAAATCCTCCACTATACTTTTAAA
>NW_015150577.1:884306-926418 GCF_000732505.1 Cyprinodon variegatus
TTCTTGGAACAGCACTAGGGCTAAGGCTGATGATGTTTTTCGAGTACACGAGCACAGGAAAATTTACAAGTACAAATTCAGAAACGGCCATATGTTGCCAATCTCAATTTTTTCTTAACATTCTTGTTTGCACCTGGAAAAAGAAAAATGTCCCTCTCTCTCAGCTGTTTCAGGACTGCCTATGAACCCTGGTGGTCTTCCAGCAGACATGGAATGAAGACAAAGCTTCTAAACAACGTCCTGCTTAGAGGAATGATTTTAGAAAATAAAATACAAATACTGTATGATAAAACATAAATGGTCCTATTGCATATTCCCCTGATGATATGACATAACAGGATGTAAGGAAATTGCTGAATAATAATCTTTCCTGATATCTGGAAATTGAACAATTTAAACTAAAACCAATGGAGTTATACTTAAAATGCCATAAGAAATATTATGGAGTGTTTTTAAATACTGCAAAACTTACACTAAGCTAATCAGAAGTGTATCACAGCAAAGATGAGGGGTAAATTACAGTTTCATTCTTAGAAACCTTCTGGCTGATAAGAATAGTACATACCAAATCTTCAAGGAGGAAACCGTTCAAGTGACATTGATACTAGCCGAACTGACACCCTAAAAGTGTAATGAAGCTATTATGCCAGCAGAGGGAGCAAGCATACAGTCAGTCTGATGTGAAGGCAGCCAGTTTGAGACCCTGCTAAAGTTGATCAGCTCTTCTGAATCTCTTCCAAAAGGTCCTAATTTATAATTGTCCTTCAGTCTTATACAGCTTGATAGCTGGAACAAGTAGTCCAGCTGTTTGCCTGTCCCACCAGTCTACAGAACAGGGGCTACAGCCGGTCTGTCTCCTCTCTTAGGCTGGAACCTGTATGTGAGTTCAGGCGTCCCGTTCTAGGAGGTGAAGGATCAGAGTCTGCAGCTGTGGGAGGACTCACACCCTCATGGAGAGTGTCGTACTGAGGAAGATTTCCCTCTGAAGAAAGTTCCCCATCTTTGAGGTAAGGTGGAGGGGGAAGATCAAACCAAGGAGGCCGACTAGGGAAAAAAATAGCACATTGAGACTTTACTCAGTGATTCTCCACAACAAAGAGTTCATGTCATATACATTTTTATATAGTTTCTAACATTCAAAACCAACTCCAATTTTTTTACTTTAAAATTTTACATGAGATCTTAAAGATACTATCTAGATATGAAGTGAAACAAAATGTATACATGGTTGCTTTTTAAATTTTTTGCAGATAGCCTAGTGTTTAATGATATTTAGCCCCTTAATTAGATCAAGTGGAATTAATCAGAGAAAACCATTTCATCTCTGGAGGAGATGCAGAGATCCACACCTCAAGAGTACTAATCTACTGACAGAGCACTTACAGTCAGGTACTCCCTAAACCTGGCATAATGGAAGACTGGAAAGAAGAAATTGCTGAAAAAAGCCATACAAATGGCACTTAAAATTTCATACAATCCATGTAGCAAGGACATATAATAATAATAATAGTTAATAATAATTGATCTTTATTGATCTCACATTGGAGAAATTTACCTCTGGATTCAACCCATCCCCTTGGGGAGCAGTGGGCTGCCATTGTTGGGCGCCCTTGGAGCAGTGTGAGGTTAAGGTTATTGCTCAAAGAACAAGAGTGGCAGTCTATGGGAGGAGAGCTTGAACTCAGAACCTCAGGATATAATAACATTTTCTGATCAGTTAAAAGTATTATCTATCTTTTAATACAAATGCACCCCAATTTTGCATTTGTATATTTAAAAAAATAAATTAAAAAGCCTTCCACCTTTTTAGGTTCCACTTTACAAATATACAACACTTTGTGTTATTATGTGACACAAAATACAATGTCAAAATCTAATGCATGGTTGTAATGGGAAAGTATGGGATAAAACCTCAAGCAGTATGTGAGCTTTTTAAAGACACTTTGCAAATATTACAACCAAGACTTTTTAATATATAAAAATTTATAAAAAGCTGCACTAACTCAAACAATAGTCCATATGAGGAATTTATTTCAGGAAACCATAATGTTGCTTTTTTATAGATCAAATGTTAACATGAAAACAAAAAGAGGGTCATTCATCAAAGGCTTTTTTATTGTCTGATGTCTTTATAATGCAGATATTTCGCTGCCAATTTCCTCTTTGATGTTTAATAACTGAGTACACAAGAGATTAAAGGATTTAATTATCATAGTAATAAATTGAAACTAAGCTCCACGGGGTAAAATGGTTATTATGTTATACTTTTGTGCAGAAAAACTTTTTGAAAAAAACCTTTTAAGATTATATTATTTCTCTGGTTGGTTTGTTAATTTCTTCAAAAAAAAAAAAAAAAATATCCTAACCACACCTATCCCCAAAACAAGATATAAGGTTATAACTTAGACATGGTACCTGACATCCAGAACAGATTCTGAATATGAAGGAGGGAGGTCCAAGGAAACTGAAGAGGGATACACGGTGCCGGACAGCAGATGCAAGGCTTGAGGGCTTGAGCTGTATTGGCCCGTAGGATTGCTTGAGCCAGAGGAGAGACCTGGACCTCCAGCATGGACATGACCCCGATCCAGGATGACCAGACGGGACAGCAGGAGGGGCTGATGATGATTTGTGTTCCCCCTCACATTTCTTGTAAGGAGGACGGTCCGTTTTCTCTGGTGATGAAGCACCAAAGCCAGCAGGGCTACAACCAGGACAAAGATGATGGCGCTGCCGATGACACCGTAGGTAATGCTGGGGTAATAGCGTAGACTATGGTCCAGTGTCACAAAACCAGGAGCTTCTGTAAGGGAGGAAAGGGAGGTTAGGGGAACATAGATGAAGGGGATAAGTCAGCTAATAAAAACATGGAGGATCAGTGATTTAAAGACAAAGGCTGAGGAAATAATAAGATGAGATGTGGAGATAAAAGGCAAGAGGGAAGAGAGATCGGAGTAAAGGAGATCGCCGTAAATACAGAGTAATAAACTGTTTTCACAATCCTTTAGAAATGTAATCAGGGCGATTCAATAACAGCAGTCCCTGTTGGAGTCTAGAGGTGAGGTCCGATCAGTTTTTTCAAGACATTAGGCCTAAGGTAAAATAATGTATCAGCACTGAGAGCTTTTGTGTGTCCCTATATCAAAAAACATGGAGGTACCTTATTAATACGGAGGGACCAGATTAAGAAAAAAACAGTGGATCTTAGTATGTGAATAACCCCCTCCAGAACTATGACATGATATGTAACACATTCACCAAAAATTAAAGTCAGCCTGCAGAATATCAGGGGCTCTCACACTTCAACATGTTGGTTACAGGGAGAGAAGGTCTCTGCAAAACATTTGGAAGTACAGGGAACTTAGTCCACAAAATGAGAGCTGCCTCTAGCAGGAACAAACTCAGACTGAGCCAAACTACTTGCTTGAAAGAGGAGAATGACGGCTGTAATGCCAGAGAACACTGCAGCTTATTATCCCAGATAGGATGAGGGAATAGCACTTAAACATTTCCACTGACTGATATTACAGTGGGAGAATTTCAATCAGGCACTCAGGATGGGGCTCGTGTAAACGGAGTTTCAGCTTATCAGCCAACACTGCTGTTGTATTAGGCAGAGGATAGGAGGGAAGGGAAAGAATCTTATTTATGACTGAGCTGTACCATGTGCTAATGAGGAAGGAGCTACATAAAAGTATTTTACAGTTGCTGTTTCACTTCAAATTAAACTTCTGCCTCAGGGGAGCACAAACATCAAATGTCTGCATGTCTCTTAAAGAAACTTTAAACACTGAAAGGGATACTTTCTAAGCTTCGTCTCCCAGGCTTCTGTGATGCTACTTAAAAGTTCAAATGCACTGCCTAAAACGTAAACCTGTCTTTGTGTACCAGCCGTCAACAGATATGTGAGAATATTACCCAGAATTCTTGCCAGGAAATGACCATTACTGGGTATCTGAAGTCTAAATCAATGCTTTGAAAAACATTTCCATCTGGAGGGATCAAACTGCAAAAAAATGGCAAAACTAGGAAGCCTTTTTGCAGCTTTTTGAAGTATGCCAATGCTCAGATGCACTTATGGGCTTATGAAAAAGATGGCGTTTGAACCAGTTCCACATTTACAAAGCAAGACTGAGCAGCTAAAGCAAAAACAAAACAGACCACAGTGACTCATTCTGGTCCATAGTGATAATAAATTGTAATTTATAGAGGCTGTGTTATTGTTGTGTATTACAACTGGAATCAATTGCATAAAGTCCCCTCCATAAAAATGATATATTACACATATAAACTGTTAAAATAAGAAAATGACATGTTTTTATGATGCCACATGTTTAATGGAAGACCACATCAACATGTGTTGAAAATGACAAATGTAACCATTTTTCCCCCAAAAGCAGCTTTTTTTTTTACCCACACTTGAAATTTGAAAACATTTTACTGGCACCTAGCGCAAAATTTAACTACGCTTAATTCTGTTGTTATAAACTTTATATTACCTTTAATCTACAACCTATAATCCATAGTCAGATTTTCTCCAATGTCAAATTCTGTCCGTTCTTATAAATCTCATATTTAACCGTGAAAAGCACATTAAAAAGATGTTAATTTTCTTAACAACACTTCAACTTTAATGGGCTAATCAGTCTGGTGACTTTAAGACATTTAGACCAAATCATTGAGTTTCTCACATTGATTTACAGCTAGTTACTATGGACCAAATGGCATTCAGGACATAAGTGATCTGATTGCCTAAAGTGGATCTTTTCAAAGTGGAGAAAGCAGCCACCAGGGTCGCCCCAGAAGATTTGGGGCAAAATATGCGAAAAGAATCTCCATCCGTCCGTCCGTCCATCCATCCACCACTTATTCTGAACAAGTCTTAGCTATCACCTTTCTGAACTGATCTACAGCATAATAATGCTCTAACATAGGCATAGATCATCACCTGATCAACATTTCAAGCCCCAGATCATAGTGGCTGGATATGTACACTTTTTTTATCTAACAAACCATTGACTTTCTTATGTTTTTTTTTTTTCAAACAATGGCCTAATTGGGCTGTAGGTCAATTTGCACATTAAACAACTCAGTCCCCTATGTCACACCAACCATCTTGGTTGCATGTGAACAAATAATTTCTAACTCTGGTTTTTTGTCTTTTTTTTTTTTTATTAGTTTATTGTGGTTCAGATCCCTGTTTATGTCTTTAACATATTTAACATGAAAGATTATAGTAAGAAAAAAAAAGAATTAGAACTAGAACATATTTATTGAAGTGGCACAACCACATAGCTGAGCACCTACAGTATCAGATAATAACCTATGGAGATGAACACCCTATGTAAAGGTGTTCCTAATTATTAGGTAGCTTCTTTTACTCAGGCAAAAGGGGCCAGAAAAAGATTTAAGTGACCCTGAAAAGCCCAACATCATATATAGACTTTAAAAAAGGATGCAGCAATCCTAAAGTTGAAGCCTCATAAATAACCATCAAAGGTTTTATAGTCAACATGGATGCAAGAAATATCTTTAGTCTTGAATGAATGCCCCACTTCTCAGTGGAATAATTTACCCACTTCCTGAAATTAAGACGTAGCAGTGGGATTGTGGAGCTCAAGTTGGACGGGATTATGTCTAAGATTTGTAGCTTGATTAAGGAAAGAACATTTTAATCGGAATTAAAAGAGAAATTGCAACCAACCAAAACATTAGACAAAGGAAAGCATCAAAAAGAGACAGGGTTTTATTGGGCCAGGCGCAATGCTTCTCTGTTGTGTAACTGTAACTTTGAAATTATTAGTAGGACCTTCTGTAATCATATTCTTAAAACGACAAAGTATGTGTCCTACTACCCTTTATCCTGCAGTGTATTGTTTTTTTTAAGCTACCTAAAAGAAAAAAAATACTAATACTGCAAATAACGGACCTCAGAACACCTCTAACATCAATTCTGAAAAGGCACATAAATATAAAATATTACTTAGAAACTTTTAAGCCCATCCTCCCTATATGCCATTCATACACTACTTTAATTGCTTTTTAAGCTTACCCTAAAGTCTCATAATAGAACTGTAGTTCTACTTACCACTTTGAATTCCTCCAACCTGGAAAATGTGAGAAGCATGGTATGGGCTGTCTATATTGCTATGGTCAAGCTATTTAACTAGATGTCAGACAGCACCTGTTAAGACACCTCAGTATGTTAACACATTTATAGTTAACACGCAATTCAAAGATAGTTAGAAAGCCACCCGTCTACTGTACCACCTGAGAGCATTTCAAGGATTAAAGAACCAAAATCCAAACCGGATGTAGAAAAACTAAACCATTCTTTCATCTTTAATAGAAGTGACTACTGCATTGGTGTCTTCACAAATCTGTATCACATGTGTAATTAGGACTTATACTTCCTTAGTTATTTGCTTTTCTATTTGGTGATGCAAAAATGCAAGGATTATTTAAAATTAGGTGGATGTTAAGAGGTTAAAGGTCAATCAGACAGCTACAGTTGATCCAGAATGCTGCTCCTCATGTCCTCACAAAAACTAAGAAAATAGAACATATCACCCCAGTTCTAAATTCCTTAAACAGGTTTCCCATATCTAATAGAATGGTATTTAAATTATTTTGTTGTTGTATAAGTCAATGAATAACTTAACACGAAACACAACACAGACTTTTTTATCAAATGCCCAGACCTCTTAGGTCTTCTGGTCTGAAGTCTGATCTAGAGCTTATTTTTACTGAGCAATTTGGAAAAGTTTGAAACAATTAAAACTTTACAGTAAATTAGTTAAATTAAATGTATGCTATTTGCTAATCTGTTAAAAGTCCATCATGAGGTACTTAGACAACAGTGAAAGAATAGTGATTGGAAGGTCTAAAAGAGAAAGTTCAGGAATGATAGCGGAATCTCATTTTTATTGGCCAACTAACAAAACATTGTTTGGTCCATCTCTCTGGTCCTCGCTAGAAATGGACATTGCCTTTTTTCAGTTGGTGCAGTTGGCTTTCACAACTGCATTCTAATTTTTGATCCCATTAGAAAAAATACCTAAAGGCAGGGTGGAGCACAGGCAAGGAAATGGAGAAGAATTATGATGCCATGTTCTTTTTGACGCTTTTATGTTATGCATATTTGTGCTGTTGTAACAGTTGTAAAATCACTGCATCAAAAGCATCTTATTCAACACTGGTTTCATGACTTTGATTTCTGTTGTAGGGAACATGTCAGAAGAAGCATGCAGCGAACCAAAGGAGACAATGTGTGATTGTAGTTTTTCTTTTCTTTTAGAGACCCTGCTGCTTGTTTCCTCTGTCAAACTGACCCCGGAGGCCTGATGTAGCTATTCACACACATTGCTGAATACCTAAAAACAACAATACTAGCATACAGACTATTCAACGTACCACTGTAGCCAGGGGCTCCATGCCTTGATTAAATTTAATCTAATTCAGATGACAAGACAAGCTTCCCTCGACCCCCCCCTCTTGATTTAAAAATGGCCAGTCCTTCATGCAACCAATTAATCCCAGGCTGTACTCAGCAGAGAAAGACCAAACCAGAGAGGAATTATTTCCATAATTACCTTGTTAAAAAAAAAAAAAGAAAAAAAAAAGAAGCTTAAATAAAGAAATCCCACCACTGCCAACCTATGCTGCTATTGGGATAGAGTGCAGTCCTCAGGGAGAAAAGAGAAACATACAAAAGAATCTCATAATGCTGCAGTGGCAACAATAGGAGCGTCTTTGGGAAGATTTGTGATGGAGTCCTGAAAGGCTCCTGCAAATGACACACAGGATGAAAAGACAGGCAGCCAAATAAAAAAGAAAAAAGGCAGAAGCAGGCCCCGCTTTTCGATCACAGGAGAGGGGGTCCCAGGAGACTTTGCAACCCCCCCGACGACATGTCTTTGATTGAGTTTTAGAATCCTTTTTTTTCTCCATTCAGTTTGATATTAGTTTTAGCAACAGCAAAGGATAAGGCATTAAAGGCTGAATGCAAAACATGGGCTTAAGGCTTAAAAGTTGGCAATAATAATAATATTCCACTACTTAGATGATTAGATATGTAGCTGCAGCAATTAAATACTATCAATGATCAAACAAAATGCTCAGTTAGTCTGCTTTTTTTCCCCTTTTTTTTGCATGACCTAAATACTAAAATGTTATATGATAAAACTTGAAAGGAATAAAAAGTAAAAAATTTATAAAAAAAATTCCACCATATTTCAAATATATTTTTGTTCTTTATAAAATTGTGCACATTTGGTCTCAGGAAGTGTTTTTACAATTATGTTACACACTTCATTTGGGTAGAGTTTCACATCAAGCTTTAGGGTAAAAGTGCAACACTATGAACAGCCATCTATTGAGTTAAACAACCTCCTAGGGAAGAGCTGAGCAGTCACAGATTAACACATCCTCATTTAGTGAGTATTAACTCTGTGCTGCATCATAACAATTCATATAATACAGCCATTTGGAAAATTAACTATACATACAATCCACAGAATTCCTCAGATATTAACATACATTAAACAGTCAAAAACAGCAAAAATAAAATAAAAAAGTATTTAAATAAAAAGAATGGATAAATTATGCTTTTTTATTCAACAGAATCAGAAACCATGACTTAGCTAAACTCAGTAGTTTTTTTTTACACCTGTTCAGATATAAAACAGTTTACTTTTGTCTATTGAGCTGATGTGATAAGTACATTTCTCCACTGTGAGATCAATAAAGTCTATATTATCTTATCTTACCTTATCTTATCTTATCTAAGAACCAGAATTTTCATACACAACGCTTTTAAATTTGTACTTAACATTATGCCATTATTATGTTAATCCAAATAATCCTTTAATTAATTAATTCCCCTTTATAATGAGAAAAAATAAAGACTACATTTACAACTACATCAGTTAAACTGATTAAATGGATCATGTTACTTTTTAAGAGTTCAACATATACAAATAACGTGTTTGGAAGTTGGCATCATGTCACCTAATACACTTTTATTGATTTGCTTAAAGCTATATTTGAGGAAGGTATCAAAGCTGTGCTTTTTCTTCAATTGCTTTGAGAGAACCTTTACCCTAAGGCTTTTAAATTGTTATTTAGAATAGTCATAATATTAACACTACCTTCTGGTACACACATATCCTGTTGTTTTCTATTACAATCAAATACGTTTCTTTATGAAACATAAAAATGTCCTTAATCTAAAGCTAGTATGATTTAAAGTTAATGGAAAGCTTTTTTTAAAATAAGTCCCTGGTTCTGGTATTGTATCAGATAAGGAATCTGTATTACAAGACGCCTATTCTTAAAGTAGCTGCGTTAGAATCAGGGGCATCGCTGGTTTTATATACAGAAAAAGATTCTGTGCTTAGAGCCAATCTTGTCATGTAATAGAGACCGCACAGATGCCATTGGGTTTTACATTAATATCTTTACTCTGAAGCTCTGATGACAACACTGCCTCTCCCACTACATCCGCACTATATTCATAAACTCCATCCGCATGTGGTGCCTGGTGGGAGGGGTGCAGCCTTTCAAATAGGCCACTCTAATTACATCAGAGTGCCATCTCTCCACATCCCTTGTCTCTTCTCTTTCACCTCTACTCCACTACTACCAGTGCATTTTATGCACCCCTCTTGTTTCTGCTCTGTTGTTTCCTTCACCCTCTTCTCAGCTCTATTGCTCTCCTCTCTCCTCTCTATTTACTGTAATGGCATCCACCTCCTCATTTAGTTTTCCTAGAGATGACATACCTTTACATTACAAAACAAAAAAAATGTACTAATTGGAGATGAATTATCAGCAGAATGCTTATTATTAAAAATCATGACAGATTTTAGCCGTAGTCTTTCTGCATGTTGCCTTTTATTTTGTATTTCACCCAATGCAATGCCTTGTAACTTAAAAAATGTTTCACAAATGCATAAATCGAGGCTCCTCTTCAGTTAAATCCATAAATAAAACCTTTATAAATACCCAAAATCAACCTAATCTGAGAAAATGTGTTGCTGTTTTGCAAAGCTTCCTTTCCTAGAGGACAATGGATAACCAGATTCATATTATAAAAGTATAAAAGTTAAACCACCAGGATATCAAACATAGTTCGGTTTAACGTCATGGAAGAGTGGCATGCAGAAAGCTAGTTAACAGTTTGACACAAGCAACACAGGGGGAGATTTAGAAGCATGTGGGGGAGGATCCTGTGGTCAGGTAAACCCGTTAACTATTTACTCTGCATGGAAAGTGCTATTTGTAAAGCGAACATAACATGGCAAACATCCACAATGTGAAACATGGTCCCTGTAGCAACATGCTTTGTATGTAATACAGGCCACTCCTGGGAAGAATAGAAAAACTGTCAGGGAACTTGAGAAAATACTTATGTATGGGCGGAGCTTGAAATACCAGCAAAAAAAAAAGAAAAAAAAGACATAAACTCAGAATCACAATATAGCAACTGATTCCATCATGAGCACGTGTCAACAATCCGACTATAAATTAGTTATTTTACTATAAACAAAATTGATGAAAATGTCAGCTTTAGATGTGTCACTCTGTTAAAGAAATGTCATTAAATCTTTCAACTGCATCAACAAACAAAGGCACAACACACTTTCTAGGTTTTTATTTGAAACAACAAAAAAACTGTAAAGCCACATATCCTTTCACATCTGCTTTAGAGTTCTGCACTATTTTGCATTGGTCTATCAGATAAAATCGCTGTAAAATTATTAATGGTTTGTGGATTCAACCTGACAGAATGTGAAAAACATTCACAGGAGCAAATAATTATGCGCATGCTAAAATCACAGCACAGTCGTAAAAAAAAGGCAGGGGGTGTGCAAAGGGACAGGGATAAGAGATTCACACATGAATAGTCTCAGAAGAAATACTTTATGCAGTTTCCTAAAACTTAACTTCGCTCAGTTTCTGCTCCTAGAAAAAAAAAAAAAAACTGCTACAAGAGGCTGAGTAATACAGACCCCCACTGTGTGCTTTGCTCAGTAACAGGAACACACTCTTTTTTGCGTGAACATCTGCATGCCATCCTCTCCAAACCCTGAGATTGAATCCTTTTTTCTCCAAAAAGGACAATGAAAGTAACCATTTCCATCTTTTTAATGACTCAGATTTTGTCTTCCCCAATACCCCTTGCAGTTTTCTTCCATACTGTGTAGACAAAAATCAAAAACTGTGAATGTCCATGAGGGATTTCTGCTTTTTCTATATAAAAACATCCAGGATTATAAAAATCAAGGGAATGTGAGAAACCTAAAATCTGAGCAGAATCTAGTTGAAAGAAGCCAACTGAGCTCATAATTATCCAACAACCTCAATGTGTTTTAAATGCATGATAAATGCCTCCGCTCCTTTACAACAACAACAACAACAAAAGCTTTAAAAGGCCAAGGGGATTTACATCATAATCTAAAACAGCTTAAAGCTTTTATATAAAAAAACACCTAAATATGCATTAGTAGGAGTTTCGGGAAAAAGAACAAAAATCTGCTGAGAGAGGCCACAACGCAAGATGAGACAGAATTTTGACAATCAAAAAACAACTTGCTTTAACTGAAATAAACGGCTTTTGCAGTTGCACAATGGGCGACTGAACATGCGGGGGTTAATACAAGAAAGGAGCATTCTTTTGTCTGTTGTTAATGCAGCACATAAACAGCAGACCAGCCATTAGGTTGCTCAGATACAAGCTGCTTTTATGTTGCTGGAACTAGTTCCTTTATCTCGTTTGGCTACCTGCCACTAAAAATGCTAATCAGCTGCTGTCAGGTTAGGCCCGGCTGAAGGTGAACAGGCAAAGTAAGATGAAAAGAAATTTGGCTAAAAAAAAAAAAAAAGAAAAGAAATAAGAAAGAGCCATCATTTGATAAATACCACACTTAAAACACCTCTGAATAGAATAAATTATGATGTGCTTTCCATCTTTTTAGAAAAGAGTTGGGGGCTGAAAAGACAAAATATGCCTTTTACACCTTAACAGCTTTAATGGAGCCCCAATAGAACGGACATGATGGATGGTCTTATAGTAATCGTATATACTGTACTTTCACATAAAATTCCCAAATTAAGTCAGACTGATGGATAGACGTATAGACCGACATACAGAAGGATGGATGATGAATGGATAATGAGAGATGGATTAATGTAGATGGGTGAGGGATGGATTAATGGAAGAAAAGATGAATGATAGACACTAGAAGGATAGATGGATGAAGGATAGATGGATTACTGCACTGATTCACAAATATGGAACATTAGGGAGAAAAGTTTAAAAAACATACGTAAAGCTTTGGCAATCCAAAGCTTATCATAGCTGAATTCTATACTGACTGTGGATCTGGATTTGAGAAGACAGCCACTAGGGGGCAGGAATCTCACATTTTATATTAATGACTGGGTGGGCACTGGAGAGGGCTTAGGCTGTGCAGTGGGTGGAAGAGTGAGAAAGGCAGGATGCCATCTGGCTAAAAAAACAACAACCCATAAACAGATCCACACTGTTTCTGAATAGTTTCTTTATGAACATTAGGTGTGAAGGTACTACACTTGGCAAAGCAAGAATAACTGTCATTTGAAATAAGTGTCCAGAACTATTCAAACACACCCTGCTATTCACAGTCAGACCATTTTGAGATCCACTTAAGAAAAAAACACAGAAAAACAAACAAATCAAGAAACATTTTTCATTATGATCCAAAGTCATGACAACTTGAAATACTTGAAATATTGTGTATGCTGATAAAAAGTATAAAGGAAACTACAAAAAAAAAAATGTGTGGTACAATAATGACTTTGCCCTCTCCAGGCTCCAGGAAAAGTATGGGTTTGAAGTGTAAAAGGTAAACAACAGCTATTTAAGTTGGCCAAAAAGACATACAATTTATAATAAAACTAATACGTCATTTTACTGCATGTCTGACTGAGTAAACATGAATTTAAAGAAATATCATCATCAGGAATGTTAAATAATGACTAGGCTGTTTTCACAGTCATTCTGTATGCATCTGGAAACAGAAATGTGATGACCAGTGACTCCATGAAATAACCTGCTGAAATATTATGTGTACTTCAATAAGTGCATCTGAAATGGAGGTAATCAACACATAAATGCCCACCCAGCATATAGCTCACACAATTGCTGCAATTAGCTAAGGATATAAGGTCTCAGTTTATGTTGTATGACAGATGAAACCTATAGTTTTTTTTTACCAAGAAAATGGGACACTAGTGTGTTTCATAGAGAAGATAATGGGATTTTTTTGTTATATTGCATTTGAGATTGAGGGTCTGATCTTTAAAAGGTTTTTGTGTATTAAACCACATGCTACCTTGTTAGCATTCACAAAGCTGATCTTCACACAAAATGCACAGTGATTTGCAAAAACAACAGACAGGAGGTACAAACTATATTTGGATGAGTGCCTTCATGAATATGTAAACCATATACTAATAAACACACAGCAAAAATTCATGGGAAAAGATATGTTAATAAAATATGCATGCAAAAATATCAGTGGTCATTGTAGCCAAAAAAAATGGCCACCCAAAAGGAGGCCCAAGGAGCGGTCCAAGACAAGATGGAAGGACAATGTTTCTCGGCTGGCTTTGGAACGCCTCAGGCTTCCCTAAGGGGAGCTGCAGGAGGCGTTTGGGTAGATGGATGTCTGGGTTTCTTTGTTGAGAATGTTGACAAAAAAAAGGAAGACGAAAAAGTCCTTTCGACCCTGTGGCTTTTAAGGGAGACACCTGTGACTTAATTTAAGCCAGTTTTTCGTTGAGACCTGAAAATGTCAAAGATGGAACATTCTCTTATAGAGAGTGGGATGCTATTCCAGATGCTACAGCCCCTTATACATCTAAAGGGCACTTCACAGTTTCCCCTAAGCCTAGACTGAGTGGCTTTTATAGAGGCAGATTTGGCTTCTTATTGAGCATGGCTTCTATATGAGCAGGTACAAGTTTTATTTCATTTTTTTTCTACCTACTCTAGGGGGTATACTAATATGGATTCTTTGACAATCATCCCTAAGTTTATCTTTGAGGACAGGAATTCATTATGGTAGCTGGAAGATGGAATAATTTTTGAGTTAATTCAATACTTACTGAGACCAACTTCAATTATCAAAGCTCTTTGAAGAGGTACATTTAAACATGCACAGAGCCAAAATGAAAAGATTATACAATCTTATAGAGGCATTACAAAGATTTCTAATGATACTGCCACTTGTGGCCAAAAACAAACTGCACCACTCTTCTGCTCCCTCTTATAGCTCATGCTCATATGAGGTATGTTTTTTTACATTTTTTTTTACCTTTCATGGAGTTTCCCTTTGCTGTTTGAGTTGCGCTGAGTCAAAGTCCATCTTTAATATAACGTTTGGATTGTTTGCTATGTTTGACCCAATTAACAATTAACATTGGGTGAAACATAGACTAGAAGACGAATAGAATTCAGCTTTATTGTCATTACATTGTCACAAATACAAAACAACAAAATCTACACTCTGCATTTAATGCATTCCATTGTGCGGCGCCCAAGGATCAGTGTGGGGGTTAAGGGTCTTGCTCAGGGACCCCGAGTGGCAATCCATAGAAGTCGGGCTTGAACTCAGAACATCTGACATCCAAGCACAATGCCCTAACAACGAGGCAACCACTTCCCAGAGGGTAGTGACAACCCAAAGTACATTCAGGGAAAATAGGCTACAAGCTTATAGATGCATTCATGCTGAACTGCTGAGGTGTCAGTCTTTTCATCACACAATGTTTTAGCTGTAAAGATTAAAATAAAAAGGCTATTTTAAAGATATTTTGTAGTTAACACTTACTGTCTCTTTAAATAGAATTTATAGTAGATTGTTTGTAAGCCCTATTCCCTTAAGATCTTAGGGGCATGCAGTCTTTACCTGAGTGTCTAATAGGACTTACTATCCTCTCATATGCATTAGTGTTTTCTTTTTTTGGTTTTGTTTTTTGTTGTCAACCTTTTCTGCCAACAAAGTCCTCTTTCCTGGAACATGAAAGACTGATTGATTGAAAGCTACTCTGCCAAAGCACACTACAAAGCGAAAGGCTCTAACTGCACTGAAACAGCACTTTTCCAGATACCCTTTGGCAGCCTACGATTAATATTTATGCACAGCGCTGTCATCCTGGTCCCTTTCCATTGGCCTGTCTTCTATAGCTTGTCAGCTCCACGTGTTTGTATATTCTCATGAGCTTGCAAGCAAAAAGGTATTAATAAGCAAGAAGGCTTTGAATTGTTGTCTATGACCTTGTTTGTGTTTAAATAGTTTCTTGGGAGTGCATAGATCCCCGTGTTTCTTTAATCTGTCTTCTTTTATGTTAAGTCGTATTGGATTTTTGTGTGGGAGAGGTGCTTTAGGGTAAGACAGGGGTTTGTGCTTCATTGGTCTCTATTTGCCTGTCCTGTAATAACTTGTTCGCTCCATTGGCTGCCACTATCAAGCCACCACCATAACACTCACTCATAACTTTGTCACTGTGGAAGAAATGGAGAAGTGATGAATTAATTAATGAAAGATTTTAGGGATGGAAGGATAAGCAACAACTTTGGAAATAAATATAGTACAGGAAAGAAAATAGTAACTCTTTATTGTGTTATAAATGTGGCAATATAGTTACATCAAACAGAACTGCACAAAAAAATGAATAAAACTTGTCAACTGTTGTATACTATTGGAAATCGGACATGTTTGGTAAATTAGTAGACCCTGGCAAAAGCAGTTAAATTCTAAGTTAAAATATTGCAACTTTATAAGAAAATAATAAGTAAAAATTAAAAATAAATATGTTTAAATACAAGTTAACAAACACTTTATATTCATTTTTGTAAGGGAAAGTGTATGATCATGAGACATAGCACAGAGTAGAAACCTGATGTAATCTAATGGAGAAAGGGTCTGAAATGTGGCCAGTATAAAATGCTGAGTGTGGATTAAAAGAAAACAATAAGCCTTACTCTGTATTTCACAGAATCAGACAAAGCGAGAGAGATGAAACTACAAATGTGCCAATTGTTTTTCCTGTGGTAACATGTTGGATCCTTTGACTGAATCACACGTGAGGGAATTTTACATCTTTCTCTTTGCATCTTTTCTTTTTATTGGAGACATTTTAGAGGAATAATGCAGACGTTAAAAGGGTTTGCTATTTTTTGCCTGAAATAAAAGGAAGAATGGGGAGGGTGAGAGGTTGCTCTGAATTGTCGAGGGCTTTCGAATAAGCCTGTCCCACCAAGCCTCACGGGTAAAATCTCCATGGCAACTGTTCTTTGGCACCAAAAGGTGAGTTAAGAATGAGCGGAAGGGCATTGGTTACCCTGAACTTAGACACAAACAAAACTTAAAAAACAGAAGGCAAGGACACAGAGCCCGATGCAGTGCAGTGAGGGTTCAGGGTAAAAAATATTCTTAACTGTACAACGTTTACTCAAAAGTTTTAATCTAGCTCTGAGGGAAAGGAGAAACGTGAGTGTAAATTGTTGCCTGCAGGCTTCATTGACAGAACAGCCTGCAGGAAGGACATGCAAGAGTGGAGATCCTGACTTGTCTTTAATATCTCCTGACTGAAATCTGATATATGACAAATGTCTTTAAGAGAAAGAAATAAAGTACAACCGAGTTTTAGTACAATATTATGCATTTGACAGTAGAAATCTGTGGCTTTCTGCCATTTTTCTACTCCTCCTGTGGACTTTGTCTATCAGAGTGACGATCTCCAAGGATAAATCAGAATAGAAGGTGTATTTAATACCCAGAGCATTAACACCTAAAAAGAGATACCATAGGAATATAGGAAGCCATCTGAACAAAATGCTTGGACCACATCAGCTTTGTCTTTTTGATGATGGAGCTAATTGTCCTATCTAAAAATAAGGCTCTCACTCATGATTTATATATTGTGACCATTGAAGAATAAGTTTTTTTGTTTTAGCAATTTCTTCATAATGAAGGAAAGTGTCTATTTCTGGGTTTTGGCAGGCAATATCCAGATGCATTCATGAATCCCTTGACACCTAAACCACATCACTTTCAGCCCTAAACCCTGAGATTTTTAACCATAACATTAAGAGGAGCTGACTGTAACCCTGACATGGCTTACACTCTGCTGCAAGTTGATACTGTGTAAAATAAAGATCATGGCTTGAAGGCCCCAGCAGAACAACACGAGGAAACAGGTTTACAGGTTGTTTATGCTTCATGCATCTACCTTCTAGGTACACATGAGACATGCCAAACGCTAGAGATGCAGTGTTTACATCATTACATACTCTGTATGGCTTTTCCCTGCTATACCCATTCTGGCCAACTCTATGGGGGGAGTGTTGGACACAGACGACAGGCTTACAACACCATACTACATGTAGAAGTATAAAAAAACATAGCTATTTTTAAAATGTTCAAAGAATCTTTGGATTATCGAATGGTGATCATTTCTTTCCAAGAGTCGCTAATTGGTTGACTGTGGGGATGTTTATGGGCCAAGTCATATGATGTCTGTAGATGTTTATATTTGTGAACTATTGTCTGCATAGTTACAAATTCATTATTATGTTTTCAAGCCACAGAAAAGTCAAGCAAAAGGATGTAGAAGCTAAAATGATGTAATAATGTATGGGCTTCCCAAAACAGATACCAATTTCTCCACATCTAATATGTCGATCATGTATATTAAACCCAAATGAAGTCAACGTACTGCATCAAATCCTACTGCAAGCATGGATGTGGGGACAGCTTTTTTTGTTATGTATGGACTGGATATTGGTAGAGCTTTATTGTAAAGGCTGGACACTGAAAACTAAGTGGAATTGGTACTAACCTATCAGTTCTTAGGAACTGTTTGAATTTTTACTTTTTGGTTCCTAGTTTTGCTGTCAAGTCTGCTGACATGAAGAAGAAGCCAGAGAGGAATCTGCAGGAGTGTAACCACTGGTTTGAGACAGCAATTGAAAGAGTGGCTTAAAATTGATTAAGGAAATGACCAGTTGGTTAAGTGCAGCACTTGTCATAGGTAGATATGCATGGAAAAAAAGGTTGAATGACCTTAGTGAGAATGGTCAGACCCACATGGATTAATCAATTTGTTCGGTAATGAAAGAAAAACAAAGGAGCTGGCTGAAGTCCAGGAAGTAGTGGAGTTGGGTATAAAGCCCATTGATGCAGCTACTTAATGGAGCTCAAACAAGCCCGACAATATTGCAGGACCACAATCCTGCAGAAAAGCAATAGCTCAGCGTGGCTGAAGACCAACCAATATGGATTAATTAAGCCAATCAATAGAATTTCGAATTTATAGTGAATTCTCCTCAGAGTCTCCAATCAAGATATCAAGAAAAACAAAATTCCCTTTCCTACTAAACCCAAAGAGGGACACATCATCAAGGTAAGAAATATTTAAATTAAATAAATGAAAAGAATAATAAGCTAAATCCTTTTTCATGGAATCAAAGAATATTAAATGCATTAAGAAATCTGACATATTTTCTCACACAAATACGTTCATACTTATTCCTCTTGAAAGTAAACATTTTGTTGCTTGTTTTCACATAGAATTTTGCTTCTCTTCTTTTTTTTCACATCTTAGCTAAGAGGTGCTAACCGGCTTAGCCACATCACTTTCTTGTTCACCTCCACTGCATATTTATAGTACTTTACTGCTGATCAATTGGTGTTGGTATTGTAAATACAGTATACACAAATGTTTTCATTTACCAACAAGCTGAGCTAAAAAAAAAAAAAGCGTAAAAGACAAGAATAAAAGTAACAGGGCAACAGGACAGGATAATTTTTTAGAAAAACTTTGTATGCAAACATAGTGAGCTAGTGGTGTATACATTTAGAGACAATGCCACTTTAAGCTGCTGAAATATGAAAAATAATTAGCAGTTTAGAAAAGGCAAGCCCTGGTAAAGTATGTTTAACTAACACTGTATTGGCAGTTTACAACTACCTTTTTTAGACTCTGGTCATAAAGATAACACAACTTCATTAGATACCTGACTAAACAATACGACAACATGTCATTCTTGACTCATGGAAGGATGGTTTTATTACATTGACACAGGGGTGACAGTGGCGTGGGAGAGATGTCAGTTTAAGCCCTGGCTCCGGCTTTTAGGGTCCTTGGGCAAGACACTTCACAAACATTGCCTACTGATGGTAGTCAGTGGGACTGGTGGCGTCGATGTACGGCAACTTCGCTTCTGTCTGGGAGCCCCAAGGCAGCTGTGACTGCATTGTAGCTTGCCACCATCAGTGTTTAAATGTGTGCGTGAATGGAGTGTAAAGCGCTTTGGTCAAGTCCTCTGATTTGCAAAAGTGCTATCTAAGTACAGGCCATTTACCAGTTAAGGGAAAACAGTCTAAGGTTATAGCCAAGCCCAGTTACAGATTCAGGAAGCACTAGGGTATTTGTCTGTAGCGAAACACATTTTCTAATAACACCAGGTTTAACAGTCTTCTTCTGCTAGCTTCTTACATATTTTTTTCACACACATGGTGCCTAGTATTTCCGAATATTTCTCTCTATCCATTCTCCTGGTGAGTGTCATAAAAGTGTTTGAATATTTTTATCCATCAATTTAAGGCTCACTGCTAGCCAAAACGATCTGCTTAGCTCTTAGAAGCATTAAGAATTATCTATGTCATCAATAGTCTAAGGCAAAATGATTGTCAACTTGACTAGTTTACTCCTCTACACAAAACGAAGCCACTAACTACAAAATATGCTTCATTCCAAATGTTGCAAGTGCTACTGGTTCAAGTTATCCAATTTCGAGAGATATTTCAAGCATTTTTCTCTTTGTATGATCAATTCAGTAATCAGTGACACCGGAAATCAGATTACAATATGTTTAAATGTAACAACTATCTGCTATATCAAGAGCTACTTGTATAATTATTCAAGAAAAATTGACTTGCATTTTTAATTAGAATTCAACAGCTGCAATTGAAAAAGATCATATTGGTTTTAAAATAGGATTTTAGAACTTTAACCTTTCAACAATTCTTAACATCATCATTTTCAACTGAGCCCAAGTTGCCCTTACTCCCCCTAACATTGCACTGCTTCAGGTTTAAGCATTTTGTAAATGAAGAAACCTCAAAGACAAATTCTAGCTTTTTTAATGAAGAAAATCAGAGCTCAGCATATGCATGTTAAGCTATTGCAGCCACATATGCCCTTTACTGATAGAAGGTGTTACAGTAGCATGTATAGATTTCTTCACTTGTTTAAAACTGAAGGCTCATGTTCTAAACATCAACGCTGATCTGTGGCCCCTTATCACCATGCAAGGAATAGGTAGACTCAGAGTAGGAATCAATAAATGTTTCTGCAGTCTGTTTTTCTTGCTACTGTGCAGAAGAAGCCTGCTGCAGTAACCTCTGGGTTTGCAGGTATGGCAAAAAGAAGCAGAATACTCACAGCTTAATGAATTTTCTCTCATCTAACTATGTCAATAGACCATTGTGCAATTATTTAGTGTCTATATGGCAGTGCGGATGTTATGTTTAATCTAACTGAGAGACAACTTTGTCAGGAAATGTGGTTGAACAGAGGCATTTTGTACTATGACTTTTAAAGCCGGTTGAGATTAGGAGTGACTTTATTGGGAAATTACAAAATCAGATAAAAAAAACAAAAACATCAAATCAGCTGCGAAAAATTGGGCTGCAAAAACTATATATGTAATCGTCAATATGTTAATATGATCTCACCTTTCATGATTTACATACTTCCTAAACTCCATTTTACGAAACATATATCAAATGAACTGGGAACAGTTCATGTGGGGCCAATTTATTTATTTGAAATATTGAACTAAGAAACCATTAACGTAAATTAATTCAGTTATAAAGCTGTGTAAGGGGCTTGTTATTAAAAGTAACTCGCACAAATTTGAACATAACTTCAAAATCACAAGTAGGCAGTCATGGAACTTGAAACCGGCATTAGGAGAGTTATGAACGCAAAGCAAAATTGGTTTTGAAGCATCTAGGCAGATGTTCCTGAAGACAAAAACAAGGCTTGACATAAAGGCCCAAAGGACCAAGTGAATCATGAACTATTCAGTTTTGCCTTTAAGCTAAATGCATTAACAATGTTTTGTTTGTTTTGTTTGCTTTTCACAGTAACTGTATTTGCACTGTAACAAAATATATTTCTTAAAAAAGATATATTCTTGCAATAAAGTTGTATTTATATGACTTTGACATCTGTCAAAATGTCCTCCTGTAGGGGAAGGAAGTAAATGACTCTGAAGGGAGCTGCCCCTATATTCCGACTCTTCAGTTATCAGATCCAACCACTGAATGGTTATTGCGACTCATTTTAAGTGGAGTGAGTTCCCTGTGTAAATGCCACTTTTACTGACCACATAAAGGCAGTTAAGCTGTCAGTCTTTTCTAGACTGCAAAAGAACAGTCTCACTTGATAAGGCTGTCCTAAAGAGCTCTGGTAGCTGACAGGACCAAAGAAGATTTAAGACGATTAAATAGGTACAGAGGACGTTTTTATACCCGTGCTAATATAATGACACTTTGTCTTTGTGGCTCAAAGCTTCACACTGCAGTGAACTGCAAAGAACTGAGAAGAAAAACAAAAAAACAAGATGAGGACTTGATGCACTGTTTTTGATTTCACAACTGTAGGCTTTTACTTTATTGGCAGCTTTGCAATTATCAGTTTGCCAAATCAGGCTGTGCTGAACGGATCTATAAAAGGCTTTGTGTAGATCTACGATGAAGTAGTTTAAGCTGAATTCTATGTTGTTGGATTTGAGCTGGGTTGTATTTACTCCAAGTGTGCAACAAAACAAAATGTAGAAAAGACTATGAAGAATTCCATTCACTTAACTAACATTGTAAAAGAGAATAAAGTTTTAAAATGTTAGTAATTTATATTTCATCACAATTCTACAATAGTGGTATGAAAATGTTTCTATCCAGTATTTTTCAAGCTTGTTTTTAGAGACTTTTCAATGGTTATAATACCTTGTTGGTTAACATTGCATGCATATAGAGCTTATCTGCATCTGTGCAGATCTGATTGTGAGTATATCTATACTAATGTAAATTAAATTTTCCAGTTTTAAGTACTTTAGAGATCTGCTTTTCAAAGGACAGTTTCTTGTCTAATACCACCTCTAAATATATGACACAGTCCAACTGATTAAGTTTTTCTCCTTTAGCAATAGTTTCAGGTGCATATTGAGGATTATTTCATATACTATGTGCAATTAATATTTCTGTAAATGTCTGTATTTTTACCAATGACAAGAATGTAAAAATATGTTTTAAGTGGAATTTGTTTACTACTTGTTGGGACAGAAATTTTTAACATTACAACCTCATTATGTGTACAAAAATATGCAAAATAATAATATTCTGAACAAAAGGGAATTGTTTTGAAATTATATTTGAAAAACAAGTGATATATTCAGTGGGTATGATGCCAATTATCATATAGACATGTGCACAGGATATGCATTTTTAAAAAGCGAGATTTCCAAAGCATAGGAACATATCTTTCCTGCTGCTCTTGCATTGCTTACAGTCTGAATCAACATCTAAAAAAAAAAGGCTGCTCATCTTACAGTTTACAACTAAGAGAGAAAAACGGGAGTACAGTGGAGTTCCCTGAGGCTGACAAATTATTAGCTGCACCACCAAACCAACACTGGTGATCAAAAACTGAACAAAAACTTTTGTGTAATGGCCCCAAACATAGTGTGAGTCCTCAATTAGCCACAGTCATGCTCCTTTTTTACTTGGCAAAGTATCAGAACAGAACCCCTTTGACCACTTCAACTTTGAAATATCTTATTTAACAATAGACTTGTTCAGACAAGGTGTGAGTAGGCCCTGTGAGGTTTATCAAAGTAAAAAAATAGCAGGCACCATGGTCTGTCATTGAAGGTTCGTGGTTCCTGCTTATATCTAGCTCGGCTAAAGAGGGTTCAATGGCCCCTGTGATAGAGATAAGAAACGAAACAAGATGGTCAACTTTATATCTTGTACCTCATTCCAATTGAGACAGTTTAGCTCGAAGAGGCGTAGAATGATGGGCCCAAGGGGAGGCTGGTTCTGAGGCCAGAGATAAGGCTGGACTCAGGGCATTTTCAAAGAAATGTCACTGACCTTTAAAGTATTTAAAACCAGTAAGAAGCAAAAATATAAAGGAAGTCAAGCACTGTGCAGCTCTAACGAAAGATCGGTATTTTAATAAGAAGAAAAAAATATTCACAATATCACTAGGCATTTAGCAGAACTAGTTCCACAATTCATCTTAGTTACTTTGTACTTCCCTGCAATTGTAGGCACATACAGATTGTCTTTAGGACAAAATACTTTAGTGAATCACAGCTTTTTAACACTTTAATAAATTGTTTCTTAACCATCATCTTTAGGAACCACTTTAAGACCCATTTTAATGATTGAATTGCCTTCTCTGCAAGTCATTAGGTGCAGCTGAAGCTTCCTAATTATCTAGCAATTATTATTAGGTGGTAAGAGACAGAGAAACATTTAAAACATGCAGGTCGTGAGAGCTGAGGACAGGGGCTGTGAAAGCACTTTATAGGAGATAAGTAAACTCTGCTTATCTTTAAAGGAAAATGCTTTAATAACACATCTTGTTAGGATTACCTCGAAAATCAATTTAACTTAATATTATGTAGTATATTAAAGTACTGTGGCTTCGTGGATAAATTGAAGGCAGAAGTTCAGTGTTAATTTAACCTTTATAATTGGGAACAGGGATGTAAGGGCACCCATCTTCACTTGAAGTTGATAATCTCTTCTTAGAGGGGCGCAAGTGTTATAAGGCCATATGACTGGGTCAGGCAATCAGTTAGATGGCCTGAACATGTCCTCTTGCCGACCAAGAAAATGAAGGACATGCAGTTCTTCTCATCCCAAAATAAACTGGTTGATCATGTCAGACAGATATTATCACAATACACATTGAAAAGCCTGTTAGTTGGAACAGACTGCATGACTAGGATGGAGTTTTGCACTTATATGACTGTATAACTTGCTAGTTTCTTGTAAGCTGTGTTGCAATGACGTGACTGGGAGCACTTTTTCGTTTATAGGGCGCTGAGTTGAAGCTCTCATTAGCCCCCTGCCACTTCTTTTCTTTCTCAGCAGAAAACCACTGAAGCCATTACCATTTACTGGGTAAAATTCTCAGCTGAACTGGGAACAGAGTTCTAAGATATGTCAGCAAAAAGAGTCTTGCTTTTCTGCTTTTTGTAGACGGAGGAGCCCAATTAAACTAAAAGCTCTAAAGTTGCATGTATTGAGTACATAAACTGATCCTTCTCTCCAGTATCTTACATGCCTTATCCCAATTAAATTATCATTTCTACTATTTTTTGCGTTCTTCTGTCATTTTACAAAGTGCTGACCTTATATCGACCTTTTACTGTCAACAAAAACTGTGTGGTGAATTACAAACCTTCAGATAAATTGTAATTTTTGCAGAGGAAACAAAAAGTTAATCTTGCAAATGCATGTTCATTGAGTGAGTCAGAATATTTCGCCACTTTAAGTAACTTTCTCTCTTTTAGGCTTCTATATGAAAAAAACAGCTTTTCTAATGTTAGTGCGGCAATATAATAACAATAGCTTCAATTATAAAGATACACCAATGTGTAACATTCCAAAAAAATGCAAACAAAAATAGGATGTATACGTGGCCTATTTCTAATCTGCTGATACAACTCTTTCCTTCACATGTCGACAGATACTACCTGTAGCCCTATACATAGGCCTACTGATGGATTACAAGATTGTTAACACATGTGAATCGTAATAGTGGACACCTTGATATAGCACGTCACTTTGCATATAGCACATAATTTTTATCCATGCATTATTTCTGTTAGTATTATAAGTTTTCTTTAACTAAACAAGGGGAAACAGTAATTTTGTCCAAGTATATACAATAAACGTAGATATGTATGTATATATATCACATTTATTTCATTGAGTCTTCGTGGTTTCCTTTCTATATTTTCTTTCAAATGAAAAATGTTCCTTTATTGTTCAGTCATTCCCTATCTTATATTTTTTAGATCATCAGCAGTTTCTGTTTTGATTCCACTACAACAAGTGTACACCTCCTGTGAGCGGCTTCTCTTCTGTAGTTCATTAGATGTGAAGGTTTCTGCACCTCAGTTAGTCTACAGATCACATGTCTGGGAATACAGGAATTCATCTGTGATATGTTGTGTAATGAGTTTCCTAGTTTCACAGGAGACTTTTGGGATCTCAGTTTACATAACAAATGTATCAGTCTGCACAATTCAGCAGTTTTAAATATTGACTTGGGTATATTAATATGTAGGGAGAAGATAACTCTCTTGCAGAAAGAATGAACATGTATCATTTTGAAGATGGATAACATAGCTATGCAACGGACAAACAAAACCTCCAATGAATTATTCAAACATTTATTTTGATCCATGTTTCTGTGCACACAGACAGGAACCTGGTTCAAAGACATGAATTCAACAACTTATTGTTTTCTGCTTCCTTTGAAGATTTGTTCTGTTTTCGATCCATTTTAAAACCCTAGATATGAATGGCTTTGTGTGTTTGTGCCTTTCTCTCCATCCCAGAATCCCCTTCATGCTGAAGTGCTGAAAATAATAAAGCTGAGAGAAAAGCACAGAACCTGCTATACATGGGGCATACCAACACATGCCCACTTCATTATATAATGATGGACTGGACAGGTTAGTAGTACCCAACAGACATTGAAAGCTACAGAAAGCTTCTGTTTTACGTTTTTACCAGATAAGCTTAAATAATAAATAATAATTACATTCACAGCAAATTGCTAGGTAAAATTCTCCTGTTTTCAGTTGTTTTTGTGATCTGGTTGTTGTTTTCTTAAAGCTTCAGTCTTTAGGAGCATTAATGTTTGATTTATAAACTCTTTAAGACTGCACATCCAAATACAAAAAAGTATATTAATCCATTAATCCCTTGATTCTGTCTAGATTCTCCACCATCCCCTCTTCTGATCAAGTCTCAATTATCTAAGACATATGTTGCTAGGGATTTTGCATAGCAAATGTAATGGAAAGCAACTTGCACTAAAGACACAATAAACAGGCTCAAGATTCTCTTGGGGAAGACTCCTGACTTCATTCTTAACTTCAATTGGGAAATCAATTCTCATGAATACTATCTATACCAGCTACCAGTAACGCAGCTGGAGTTATTCTCTGGGACTGGACCAGTAACAGCAAACATCAGCGCTACTGTCAACTGGGTTGAACCTAACCTCGTGTCTCTTCCCAGAGTGAGGACTAGGAGAAGGTTAGTGACCATTACGTTTGTGATTGATGCATATCGTAAACCTGGTCACTAATCTTCTCTCTCCATTTCCAAAGGTTCCTGTCCTAGTTGCTGATACAACCTTCATTTTAATAAACTGTGTTAAGCTTTCACTTAACACAGTTTATTAAAACGTCTGATTTGAATTCTGGGTCCATCTGTTCTGATCGTTACAAAAACGGGTTTGAAGGGGCGCTAACAAATTCTGTTGCAGATCTCAGGCTGCTAGTGGAACAATGAGGCTGAAGACTAAAGTCAGAAGTTTTTTAATCACATATAAAGAAGAAATGGCAGCTTACCACGTGTCTAAATAGAAAATCTAGGAGGAAAAGCAGAAACTATTAGAAGAGGCAAAAATATTAGTCATAAAAAGAGCTTACAGCATCTGGGACACAGACCATGTCATTGTAATTCATATACGGTATATAACACTGATTTTATGTAAGTTCTGGAATGGGACTTGGTGTCAGCAAACACATATTCTTAAATTATTCAGTTTGCCGCTGAGGGGCAAAAACAATCCTAAATAATACATTTCCCCATTAACCCTTTTTCATTTTAGCTTTTCCCGAAAATTTTGCATAGCCTACTCTAAAACCGTTCTTTATCAGAAGTCTTAAGATTTCTACCTTACTGACTATAAAAGATAAGTGAACATTTTTTTATCTCTGTTCGATGGGTTTCCAAAATCTATATATCAATTTACCTTATGTCTTTGCACCAGTGGATTTTTCTCACAGTAAAAACCCAGATTGACTTCCTTTCAAGATTAATGGATTACTCCATAAAAATAATACCCAGTTGACATATTTTGTGAGGGAACACAGCTGCATTAGTATAATCAATCCTCATTTTTGTCCTCACATACTTTTGTTTCATCTCTGTAATTAGGGCTTTTGAAATAACACATTTCCCAAAGATCCCATCCATCAGGCCCAGGCTCAGGCATGCTTGAATTTATTAGATAACACAGAAACACAATCTCTCAACCATGTAACCGCAGCTGGGACAGACCACACATATGATTGTGGTGCACAGAGCAGGTGAATAATTCTGTGCTAGTCTATTTAATAATGCAGCTTCCAGCTTTTTACCATTCATAAAGCGAGGAAGTCAAATGATAACACAAATGATAACTATTTGCTGTCAGACATCAGAGTGAGTCTTTGAATAACTAATGCAACGTCTTTCTCAAATGTATTTGCAATTTATCTTTGACTCCTAAGTTCTCCCTTTAACTGGCTTAATGTAAGGTACTATGAAAAGAGGGGGAACTCTTATGTACTAAAAAGTCTTTGTAATAAACAAATTAAATGGATAACAATAGTCTTTATAAAGCATAATATGAAACTAAATGGTTGTTTAATTTCAATTTTAAGCCTTTGGATGTGTAACTTTTTATTCATAATTTTTCCTGACATTAAGAAGACTGCAGTGAGGCAACATAAAGAATTCAAATGTTTATTTCAACTATTATATACCGTATAGTGCTCTGAATAAGCATTTGTACCACAAAGCATGTGAACTTAAAGTCAAATAATTCATAATTATTTTTTTTTTTAAATCACATTTCAAAGAATTTTTCACAATATATTTATCCAAGCTCGGACTGTATTTGCCTGAGGATGCAAAATGCAAAAAACAGTACCAAATGTCAGTTTTGCAAAATATTGTAACATTGTTATGGCGCACAGGCCCAGAAACCTGTCTGCAAAGGTTTGACATATTTACACTAAAACGCTATGATACCTGCATTAAAACAGAACTGTATAGTGGATTTGATGGAATTGCTCTATTAAAAAGTGGCACTGAACACAAAATAAAAACACAGCTATTAAATTGATGTTGATAGTGTGAGGAGATTAGCTAATACTTTTCTAATACACGTAAACAAAGATAATAGCCCTCAGAATTTTCCTTCACTTTCAAACATGTTTGACAGACCTGTGTACTACTGGCACATAATGCCTCCAAGTATAACAGTGAAGAAAACAGTTTGGTGTATCTTCATACTACTAATTATCATATATACACATATATTTCAAGATATAAAGAAAATAAAGTTTCATTATGAGAAAGATACAAAGTCACACCTTGCCAAAAGGATGAAAAGAACCATTAATAACAATAAAATAAAAAATGTGATAAAGGTACAATTCAAACAGTCGTCTTATATGGAGTTAGTTATTTTAAAACCTCTAAAACTGCTGTTTTGCACAGGCTGACTCTAGAAAAATGGAGTGTGTCACAGAATCCAAATAAATTCCTTGCATATATCTAGTATCTGGTCTGAATAACACGGTGAATATTAGTGCTTTAAACTGTACCTCTGCAAGCTTGGACTAATGTTGTATGAAGCTATTTTCACAGCAGGCTGCAGCTACTGGTGCATGAAGTGATTTTCAATCAGAAAATACTGATAATTTCAAAAAGAGTGGAAAACTCTTTAAATGCCTCAGCATCAGCACAGTCTTGCTTGAGTACATGTCACTGACAAAGGCTGATACTTCAACAAACAGTGACAGAAAACCTGAAAAAAAAAAATTTGAAAGCTAGTGTATGAAAACACCAAATAATGGTAGATGAGAAAGAGTGTTTGCTTAGTTTTTTTATTTAAATAAAACAACGCACAGTTGTGTTCAGGGTTTTTGGAAGGTTAATGCAAGTCTGTTCAGCCTACCCCAAAGCCAGTTTTTATGTGTTTGAGGTCACTGTTCTTTTGAAATTTTGTCAAAGTTTCAAAAGTCTTCATGTGAATATGTGCTGAAATTACAGGAGTTCAAGGTGGACTTTAATTCCCAAACCTCTTTACGCAATGCACCACCTTCAGTGGCTGTTAAATATTCTTATGACAAGATGCTACCACAAACATGCAGTGGCTGCCAAGTTACTAAATCGTTGCCCTAGACTTGACTGTTAACTGTGACAGTGGCAATGCAGTTGTTTCCAGTTGGCACAAGGCTTGTTTATAGTTCATGGAGTATTTCTACTAATTTTATTAATTCTTTCCACAGAGAGTGTTCAGTAAAAAACTGGAAACTTGCACACAATTGGGTACTTCAACAAAACAATAGTTGTATATCCACATAAACTGATTCAGAATGAATGGATGACACATTAGACAGCTGTAATTTAAAACCAAAAGGCTTTTCAAAGCAAAACACTTGGGTTTAAGTTCTTTAAGTCGAAAGCATTTTGATCTCTGTCTGAAAAGCAACCTCAGTTCAGAGCTTGAGAGGAGGTGTTTTGATCTCCAACCTGTACGACGGAGGTTCTCTATAATAGTTGTTAACCCGGGGAAACTAAGACCACAACAGCATGCAGCAGAAGATAGCTATCTGCACAAAAATCACACAAAAGTAAGAGTAGCCATAACAGGCATTATGATAACCATTTCTTTGACTGGCACAGTAATACTGACACAGAATAACTGAACTTTACAACCATGAACTTTTGGAAGATACTTCAAAACTTGGCTGTTGACAGGGCCTAGGAAACATTTTGGTCACCTGCAGGGAATTAGTTTGAAACTGACTGGGAATCAGGCTTTACACAAAGTTTTATGTTTTTCCTCTCCATTTAGAGTTGGTTTGCTACCTGGTGTGGCACCCCCAAAGCACTGTGTTAACTCTATTTAATCTGTAGACTTTGATGGTGGCCCAGACCTGTGCCATGAGCCAGTTTAATTGGATCCAACAGTAACCCAAAAAAAAAAAAAAAAAAAAAAAAAAAACAAACAGCCATAGGTATAATAGAAACTAGATTACTGCGTAAAGTATGTGGTTGAAGGGCAACTTGCAACTGTGGTACAAGTAGGGATTTAATACAAATATTTCTGTATATAGGCAACTGTGGCTCAGTGGGCAGAGTCCATCTCCTACAAGGAGGCAAATGACATTTGGATATTCTTATCACCTCATAAATGTGCCCTAAATTCTGAGTGTTATTGGATGATTTGTTCGATAATGCAAAAGTGATTTGAGAGGTCAGTATATCTAAAAATGTGACATTTTAATACAGGCTAACTGTTATTCCTTTTACTCCTGAGTACATATTCACAAGGTTTTCTCAAGTTAAACTATTTTTAGTCAAAATGCCTTATTTTTAATTAATTGAAGTTGCTTGTTGTTTGATGATTTCAGCCTAAAAGAAAATAAATAAATAAATAAATAAAATACAATAATGCACACAAAAAAGCATATACTAATAATTGCTACTGACCTGCATGTTCCAAAACCTTAGTTTATCTAACTTGGAGGAACTTATGATGATGTCCTAAGATAACAAATTTTATTTCCCCTGAAAGGAGCTAGAGTTTCCTTTTTGTTTTTACTCAGAGACTTTGTACCCAGTGATGTATGTATGAGATAATTCCTCAAAAACAACTTTGATAATGCTAATATTTAGATTAGTGTTTGTTCCTGTCTATCATCTTCAAGTCTCTATCATTTAACAAGGACTAAGGTCTTTATTTTCATCTGTATGTAAAAAAAAATGTTTGCCTCAGGCTAGCAGCAAGCATTTAGAATGAGGAGGAATGAAGGGTTACAGAACACAGGCAACAATTGGCTAAGCACAGCCTCTTTAGTAAGGTGAAGCAAATATGCAAAACACATGTATACATATTAAGATGGTACTGAAGCAGCATCAGAGCTCAGGGGTGGTGTTTATGAATCTCTCACTTTCTAGGAAGAAGCTTTTTTGTTTTGGCCCTGATGTTGTTTCATAATAGTAGAGGCGTGAAAACGTAGTTCAAATGAACTACTATAAAAGAGTAGTACTGGGAAAAAAAACATCAGAACACATCAAGCAGTCTTTAAGAAACATCAAAGAAAGAAAATATTTGAATACTAATATTCCCTGGCGTTTACCACTTGTTAACATAGAAAAGGGGTTACTGTAGAAGCTTGTACCATTGGGCTTAACTACTTTTCTGGTGGAAACACTGCAATAGGTAACACCAGTCTCAATAACAAGTTATAAAAGTGTTACAGTGTCTGAAAGCACGAGTTAGATTAATAGCATTAATACCCCAGGATTGTGGTTGTAGAATAGTAACTCAGGGGTTATTTATTTGACACAATTTGAGCCCCTCAGTGGTAAATGGTAATAAATGGACATCATCTAAACACCACAGCTTAGCTGAGAATTATTGCTGACCATTTCTATAGTATAACACTGCCACATCACAAGCAGGGACACAGCCATTGTTGGATGGATACAGGGTTTATTTAGGGATGGACATGATGATACAATACCAAGGTAGGCTGCAGGAGAGAATGCAGAATTCACAATGTCATGAAGCCAAAAAAAAAAAAAAAAAAATCACAGTGATTTAGTGGCCCCCAAATTCTCTAGATCTCATTCCAAAAGTGCATATTTTATTTGATATAACAGGGAGATATGCAGAAAAATGCTGCAGTAGACAATAACATAAATATAGCTTGTAAGACTAATATAATATCAGATTTTCTCACTTACAGTACTTTAAAGGCTGTACATCTAAGTTGCAACCATTTCATCTAATTGTACTTCCTACGTTACATAATATACATGCATAAATTTGCAGACATATTTGTCCTGAAGCCAAATTTATCCTTGTTTCTGCCCATCCTGCTGATTAAACAAAGCAGCTTAGAAGAGGCAGCAAGTAAAAAATTAAATAAAAAAGAGTCACTATTGTTCCTTAAATCTACTGCAGCTTTTGTTTTCATGTCCCTACACCCTTTTCAAAACCCAACATAGTTTCAACAAGTCCATAGCATGTGGGTGTCCATATGGTAGGATCTCACAATGAAAACATAAAGAAAAAGGTTTGTATAGGGAAGAGACAAAGGGAATAGGGGATAACCAAGGGTGTTATAGAGGATGGAAAACTATAAAAACAGAGAGAGATTATTGTATTACGCATTCTGTTTAAGCCTAGTGGAACTGAACACAGGGCCCACAGTCTGCCACAGGGGGATGAGCTTTAAACACAGGCAGGAAAAGTAAGTCCATGATGAGGAGAGTTAAGACAGCGGGGCAGCTAAAGGTGAAAGAAACGCTATGAAAAGGAGCTGAGATTGAAGAAAAATGGCAAAATTTACAAAAACATGAAAAGCTGAGAGTACATCAGCAGACATAAAACAGTGAAGGGACTGAAAAGAAAGTCTGAGTGGTACAGAAATAAAAAAAACTGAGATAAAGGGTCTAATCAAGCCTCATTTTCACTGTCTTTTTTAGCTATGACTGTTTTCTTACAAAGGCGCTGTGTTTTTGCTCTCTATTCCTGCATCATCCTGTCACCACTGAAACACCTTACCTTCCATGTACCTTGTTGATATCATCTGTATCTTTATACTACTTTGTCTAACCTGCTTTATTTCATTCCCTCTTCTCTACCCTGGCTCATCTTCAATCGACTGATCTGGATCCTTTAACTTTGTTCTCCATCCGCTTCCCCAAATGCACACACACACACACACGTACTCTTACTCTCCTCTTTGCACCCTTCTCTCAGGTTGCTGCCTCCTTATCCGTGCTTCCGTGCGGATCTTGTTTACCGCTAACTTTTTCATCTTTTTCTAACCGCTCCTCTCCATGTTCAGCTCAGCTTGGTGCTTTGTTTCTACCTCTGCCAGCATCCGTGACCCAGTCCTCATTTACCATTTTCAGATCACAGCTTCTTGACTTCTATGTCGACTTTCTAATTCCCTGCACCCAAAAGATTACAGTCCATTTTCTTTGCTTTTGCCTCCCTTGCTAATTGCTCATCTCTATTAACTTACCTTTCATTCTTTACCATTGTGTCCCTTGTGCTTTGCTTTCCTTCTCAGCTCCATTGTCTTCACACCAACACTTTTTTGTTACCTCATATGTTATTTTCTCGCCTCCTATATTGTCTTCTCCCACATCAATTTCTCACGTTCTATGTCTCTTTTCTCACTCTAGGGCACTCTTACACTTTTCTTGTTCAATTCAAGCCACCTTTAATTAAAGGCATAACACACATAAGATTCAAAACCATTTTAAAACACACTCATGCCATTACAACAGCACTCCCTCTATAATTGCTGAAGCTTACCACTTTTTGAGAAATGCCTCTAAGGCGACATTCTAATTTGAAAATGCACGCTAAAACTATTGGCAGGGAAAAGTTCATCGCATTACAGCGTGAGCTGACTTACGTTCTCTTCACCCATGATAGCAGCAGAATGGATAATACTGGTGCTTAGTAATTATCAGAATAATTTACTGTGAGATTAATTAAAACATAAATGCAAATCATGACATTATGCAGGAATATTCGTCCTCTGAAGGTTTTAAGCGATCCAAATCCAAATCTCTAGCCCAGTGAGACAGAACAGTTGGTCGACCAGTTCCTCTGACTCATAGGATGATGTCTCCTGATATAAGCCTAGCTGCTGGTTACCCTGTTTGAGCTGAATTTCACAGTTTTGTTCTCCTTCTGAAAGAAGCTATCAACTAAAATGTTAAATATTGCAAGTTTGTATGAAAAGATTGGGGCTGTGCAACAAGTCAACAAGTTATAATATAGGTAAACATGTGCTTTCAGCATTTGCAGATCTTGCACGTTTGTCTTACAGGACCACCAATGATTCTTTCCTACTAGCAACACTCTGCAGAGCCAGCAAGATGGATGTGTTTTTAAAAACAAAAGAGAGCGGTTTTATTGCCCTTTACTTAAAAAGCTGGTGGTGTAGCCAATAATACCAATGCTCACACAGCAAGAAAAATAACACTAAACAATACAGCCTAGAACTGAGACAACTGATTTGTTACAATGGAAACGCAGTTGTTGAGAAACAGTATTAATACCTCTTGTACCACCCATGAGTCAACGCTTTAAAGAACCAACTTTGCACAAAGAACCAGCTTCTGTTGCTCTGCAACCCTGTCTTTTAGGGTTTGCACATCTGGACACTGAAAAATGCGCTAATTGTTTTTTTAAGTATCAGGCTGTTAATTTGAAAAACTGTTTTTGAGCAATAGTTTTAAGGTTTTACAACAGCATTTACATTTTATCAAAGCCTGGACTTTGACAGGATCATTCTAAGACAAGAAGATATTTTGATCTAAATGATTTTATTGTACCTCTGGATATATGTTCAGGGTCACTGCGCTGGGAGGAGATGATGCCCTGGAACAATTTTAAATCTTTTGCAAAAGAAAAAAATCCTCCAGAATTTACCTGTGTTTAACTTCATCCACATTACACTGCAAACAGGTCCACATGCCAGCCCAACAGCATGTTGCTGCCACCACCCCTATATTTTGTCTCATTCCACTAGTTAAACTGTACTTTTAATTCAATATTTCTTCCAGACGATTTGTTGCAAACATTAAAACAGGAGTTCTAATGAGTTGGTTAAACAAAAGCTTTGTTCTTGCCACCTTCCATGAAAGTCGTATTTATGAAGTGCTGAACTTAATAGTTGTTATTTCAACAAATTACTCCGAGCTCCATTTGAACTCCTCCACATTTTCAATAGGGTCTTTGACTATTTATTTAATTAAAACTCTACTTTTCAAGTCTTCTAACCCATAAAAATATAAGGTAGTTTATAGCTGTACGATAAAAGAGGAAAAAGTAAAGTTGTTATATATAATTTTGCTGTGTATTTTTCAGTTAGTTAATATCTAAAAGATTAAGATTAATTCCATACAAAAACGTACAAATTGCTTGTCTGTGAGAATTTTCAAATGGCCAGGACTTCCTGACCTTGAAATAGTTCAATGTCAAACCTGATTAAAGTGAAAAGTTGAAGCAATACAACAAAAAAGTTTTGTTTTATTTAGTTTTTAATTCTGAACAGTATTAATTTAAGACACAAAGCCTTGTAATTTTATGCAGTGAACAATCATACAGTATTTGAACTATTGAACATTTCCATTTCAATTCTGCGCTGTCTGTTGGAATATCTGTGCTGTCTCATAATATTTCTTGTCAAGCCCCACCCCCCACCATCTATTGATATGGTGGCCTAATAAATGACAATAAAATGCAAATAGTTCCAAATAGTCCAACACATCTTCAAACCTCCATGTATAAATGACATTGCTGAATATATATATACTTATATTTAACCATATGAAGAAACCCTGCTAGAATGGCATAATATATCAGATCAAAATTGTTATTCCAGTCTCTCTGCATAAAATAAGGCAATCACAAAGGGCAGCTGGGATTCAATATTTAGTAGAACATATTTCAAGCCTTATGCATTAAGGCTCTGTATTATAGACAATATATCTAAATAGAATCCAAGTGCTATTTATAACCAAATCTAATGTATAAGACAGACAGTTGTAAGGCTACTCCAATGTAAAGATCAATAACATGTTTTAGGTTATTATAGATAAATAATGTCAGAAATTCAACATTCTTCTTTTTTCAAGAGTAACTGTAATTTTTAAAGGATAAATATAACGGGTAAATAAAATTATTTGCTCTATTTAAATGAACGGATAGATAAAATGTATCCACATTCCATTTTTTCCCCTAATATTTGAATTCAATTTCAAACTTTTTTAGAATGTTTTTCAGTTCCTGTTAATGTCTTGAATATGACTCATTCTGATAAACCAGATTTCCCATCTGAAACTGCAGCAGGCTGAAGTTATAAAGCAGCTCAGTGACTACCATACAAAATATATGGATGGGTGTATTAGACATGCTTGGGGAAAAAAGATTATACGGCCATAAAAATAGCATGGCGGATATTAAACTGAGCACTGGACGCCTAACTATCTTTGAAAACGACTTCAAATTTCTAAAACATTCATCAAAGCTATGTGAGATAATTAAGTCCTATTCGTAGAACATCTTTGCTACGGTTTAATACTTTTCTTTGAACTCAACTAGAAATTATGGAGATTAAAAATGCAGCAAAAACATTTCATCCTCTTTTGAACCACAAGGAACAGAAAGATTAAAAAAATAATGTAGAAACTAATGAAAACTTTTCAACTAGAAATACAAAAGGAGAGCTTAGATTTTACTTCTAAGTTTCCTCTGTAGCATGTGGAACTTATAAGAGACTTCATTAATCATCTTTGAAATTTTGCAAAAAAGCAGTCTTGCAACAACGACATGTCTGCCGTTAGTTTAGTGCTGTTAGGGTTTTAGTAAAATGACTAATGAGATGTCAATACTTAGCAGTCGGGGTGGCCAATACAATACTCACTCTTTATTTTTCTAATGGGACATTTTTCAAAAAAGATAATTTCTTCATTGGCCTTTTGGAGTGTGTCCAACTCCAACTTAGGCAGCCATATTTTCTAAATTTGCTAAGTGCACTGAGAAAGGTGCAATGAATGCTTGAAATAATTCAGAAGGAGTTATGGAGAAGGGCTTCACTCAAGCAATAAACTCTTTAAATTTGCTTCTATCAGCTGTCAGACAAGTTTCGAGACAGCACTTAGAGCCAGCGAGGTGAAAATCTATCAGGGAAAGTGTGGATAGAGGGGAGAAATGCATCAGGCGAGGTCAGGTTTGATCTGATATTTTAACCGACAAATCAATAAGCTAATGAGCTTGTGTTTTGCTCTTAGACATTTTTACATTCTATTGAGTCTCCTAAGTGTTTGGTTGTTTTAGAAGTACACACCCCCAGGCCATTTTTACTTATTTATTTTTCATTATTTTTGGTACACCCTGCTATTGTTATATTTCTTTAATCTATTTACATCCTATTTAAGTAAAGTCATTAGCCTGCAACCATGTGATTTGCTGTTTATACTAACATGCTAGAGAATACATGCACCTAGCTGTGTGGCCAAATTAGTTACAAAAAATAAGTATTTTAATCACCGCAGAGTCAGAAAGCAATTAAAGCAGCACATTCAAACTATGGATTTCTAGTGGTAAAAGAAAACGAAAATCAGAAATCAGCATCTAAACCAAACATCCTGGGGAAAGCCTAGAGATTTAAAGCAGTAGGGAGTGTTTTTTTTTACTTAGTGAAACATCTGATGGATTCAGGGAAGAGGCTTCAGTTTTCTAGACCCGAATCATTAGAAATAATTGTTTCAGAAAGTGTTTTGTAGCAGCAGCTCTGACAGGTAGGCCGAGAATTCACAAGATGCTGTCACTGTAGATTTCAACAATTTCATGGAATAATCCATATTTTTTAACTTTACAAACAGAAAAATGTTTTTTTTTTTTTAACAGACTGAACTGCAATCACATGCCCACATTTTTAACACACAAGAACACACATCAGAACCAAATGTGGCCTGCAATTCTCCACTTACTGTATTTAAACACATAAATCACTTATTCAGAGACAGACAAGTATGAAATGGTTTTGATCGTCTTCCCAAAAAACATGTTCAGCAAGCTATTGTACCGCATACAAAACATTGCTAACCACTACTTGAATACACCATTGCACTCCTTGTATTTAGATTATCTGGATAGTCAGATAGTAAACAAAAGCAGTCATCTGATGCATCATATTTTCATGGTATATTCCAAACTGGGAAGTTAAAAAAACATTGCCAGGCAAAATTACTCACATCCATATTTAAACAACTGAGACTTGATGTTATGTTTTTACCCCTTTTACAAATAACTGTTTACATCTAAAGACTGAAATATTGTATTATTGTTCTATGCAAGCTCATTTTCAGTCAAACAGAAAAGGTAACCACCTGCAGTTGTTAGCTCTTGCACAACATTTTGATTTCCACATAGTTCTGGATGTAGAGTGGCAAATTTTAACAGATGAATGTGTTTGGGTTTGAACCATTTTAACATAACACAGAGTGCATGTATATGTCAGATCTTTAACAGGTTGTCTATACAGATAACTTCTACTGTAAGAGAACAGCATCATCAAAGCACAATGATGCCAACTTCATGTTTTACCAATTGAATGTTCTGTTTAGGGGGATGTAAGGTAACCCTAACCCTATTAGTGCATTTTTGCCATACAGTCTTTACCACAAAGCAGTATTCTGTTCAATAACAGTCGTACAGCTCAAGTTCTCTTTTGGTCTCGTCTTAGAAGAGTACGACCTTATGTTTTAAGTATCCCTTTGTAGTTTGTGGCAAAATGCAAGATCACATTTTGAAGGGCTGGTTATACTCCCTGCAGCAGTGTGTCGCAGTGAGCTTGTTGCAGATAATTTTGATTTATGCCCAATATTGAAGCGTGGTCTGCGCTATGTTATTCCATGCCACAACGAGGGACAATCACAAACTAGTTGTGGGTCTAGCTACAGTTGAGGCGGTGAGGAAGTGGGTACAAATTTGTGCGAAAGGCATGAGGGCAAAGGAAAAAGGGTAGCAGCTTTCTCGCGCACCTCACTCTTCTAGCTGATCCATCTTTACGAGTTGTTTTCCGCAATGGCGGTCAGACAAAAACAAGCCAGTAAGGTACCAAACAGGAAATAGGCATAGTGTAGAGCGGATGTAGATTTGACCAATCAGATGCCTCCTGTCTGCGGTCACCTATAATTTTGGAGAGGTGCACCTGACTGTCTGCAGCAGAGGAGGAGGTGCATTTGCATTCACTGCGAGACACATGCAGATGCCATGGTTTCTGAGTATAAATCACTCTTTGGGGTTTCGTTCAGCATTATTTTGGGTCTCTTGCCACCTCCCCAGTGAATTCTCCTTTGCTCCTTTGATCAGTTTAGGTGAATGGTCTCAATTTAAGGGATGCAAGTTATCAGTTAATGAATTAAACTCAAGTTGACTGATCTTATTGAACAACTAATTGATTGCAGGCATTGTCCTAAAAAAAATATGATCTATTATTAGCTTTATTTTTAATTATTAACTTTATTAACTTTTACTTATTTATTGTGCCAGCTGTACAACATTTTGCCTAAATAAAGAAATAAAATGTTTTTTCCTCACACATAATTTAACTTATTTATTAGGTATAACAGGAATCTGTTAGGTTGCTGAATCAAAAGATGGATAAGAAATGTCAAACACATAATTTCCAATGCAGAGTTGTAAAACTATAATTAAAAGGAAGAGTATGTCGCTCTGACATACTGTTAAGCTATTTTCAAATTCTTTCCAGTGAATTGGAAAATGTTTAACATGTTTAAATCCTGTATGATTGTTTGTGCATAACAGCCCAAGGCCTTGTGCCTACAATAAATACTGTTTTGATGCAATATTAGAAAAACGAAAATCAAGTCAACAAAACTGATCTGCTCTTGGATATTTTCATTAAAGACTTTTCTCTAATCACATATTTTAATCAGGTTTGACAATGAACTCTTCACAGTCATTAGGTCCTGCCCATTTTAAAATGATTACTGATCTGGACCAGTCAACCATCGCATTTAATGCTTATGTCATTTCTATGTTACTAATCTTGCACAGAGCTTATTGAGATGTTTGAAAAATGAGTTTTGTTTTCAAACCTAACCTTGCTCAAAAATTCATCACACCTTCCTCCCTGCACAGTCTGATGTCCTTTATCAGTATACTAACTATAACTATACTAACCTATAAATTATTTCTCAGTTTAGAGGACAACACGTCATTTAATATACACAATTATACTACTGTAGATTCTATCTACTCATAACGCTACTTTTGAAGATATCTGGTTGAATTGGGTTTTATCATTTTTGGTTAATAATTACACACTATTCTGTATTTGCTTACATGAGATCCTAACAAAACATTTGTGATTGAAATGTAACAAAATTGTAAAGAATTTATAATTTTGTTAGATTTAGCTGCAATCTCTGCAGTCTCTCATTTTATTTACTTTCCATGTGAAATGCAAAAGAATAACCTTGTCACCCAGTCACCACAAGAGAAACTGTTTTAATTCATTTCCCACAGTTTGCTCCAGGAGTTAAATCTCACAGTCAGAGGAAGAAAAGTATACAATTAAAACTATGTTTGATTATCGGCCTCTTTTTCTGCATTACAATAAAAAAAGGTTCAGCAAGCTTTTCTGCTTCAAGTCAGGTTTGTCGCAGCAATGAGACACCAAAACATACAGGGCAGTGGTCCCTGAGGACATGGATTGAGAACTACTCTACTAGATTGTTAAACAAACTAATTTGCTGAATGCCTCACTTTCCATTGTGAAAATTTACAATCTTGAAATAGTAAAAAATAGACTGTAGACCTTCTGCTTGTTTTTGCTCCTCCTCTTTTTCCATGCATATGACTGTTAAGAATTAATGTACATATAGGATCAATAAATGTTTGAATCTTTGTTGCACCTTAATTCTCAGTAATGATCTGATACATTCTCTACCGAAAAACTGTAGTTTTGTTTGTTTAAACCTTACATAACAAAAAAGGAACAAATAAACCTGCCACAGAAGAGCAATTGTTCAGAGAGCGATTCCTCCCCAAGTTGGCGGCACTAGTTGCTGCTTCACCAGCATCACCATGGTGACAATATGGGGGAGATAGTTTAGAAGGAAAGGGTTGTTAATTTAAAGGAAGGGAGCATTAAATGCGATGGTTGACTGGTCCAGATTCAAGGACAGGGATGAATCACGCAGGCTCTGGTCCCCAGAGTGACCCTTTAACAGACAAAGCCAATGGCTGAAAGGCCCTTAAAAAAAAAAAAAACAGCCACTCTGAGAGGACCAGTGCTTAGCCTTGGTAGCTGAGAGAACGAGGGAAGAGGCGGCTGAAGATAAAACAAAATCCCATAAAAACCAAGTCAAAGCTTAGAAAGCACACTCATTTTTCTTCAGTGTTGGATCTTAAAACCTGCATTATTCACCTTCGAATGAATCAGAGGTGGGTAGAGTACCCAAAAATTGTAATTAAGTAAAAATAGCACTACTTTATCATATTTTTACACATATAATAGTAAAATGTAACCTTTAAATAGTTAACTCAAGTAAGATTAAAATAGTAGTTGGTAAAAAGGCTACTTAAGTACTGCTATAGTATGCTATAAAACCTTATTGATAGTTACAGTTTCTAGTAATAGGTTAAAAGTATAGAGGACGATCTTTTATTTCCGGGTGGATCATCTAAATAAGTGGTCCTCCTAATTGTCAATCATTCTGGTGATATATTTATATAAGGCTGTCCTACGTGCTCATCCCCTGTTAGCTATATTTTTCTGCACATGCGCACCTTCTGGCATATATTTGTGGGGAGCTACGGTTCAGTCATTGTAGCTCACCTTTCTCACCGTGGTTCTTTGAAAATAGTTGATGGTCGTAAGAGAAAAATGCCTATGAAAAGGCAGATATATCTCGGAATATTTTGCGTGGAAAGCTCTCCTCGCAAACCATTATGGGATTTGCTTTCACAGCAGCCCGCTGTCGCCACAGGCTGTCCCTACCTGACAGTGGCGACTAATAAAAAAGTTGTAGCAGACTCTCATAGTGGATGAGAAGTTACATGACCAACGGGGAAGTCATCATCTGTCCAAACGGTAAATTAACTGAGTTCGCAACAAAGTCCACTATATATTCCCCACTCTACATAGTGATTAAGGGATTTGGGGTTAGCGTGGACATTCGGGGAAAGTAAGCTTGTATGAGCTATGTAAACAACAACTTTTAAACAGAGTGTGCATTAGGAGAAATGGGCTCTTGCATGCATTTAATAGGCATTCCCTCTTGGGAGCGTATACAGAGTGGTGCATGTACATTTTTTTTAAGTAGAGAGGGCGGGTCTTTAAAAAAATTCTAGAAAATCCTCCACAATACCTTTAAATGTCCATGCATAAGTA
>NW_015150577.1:926448-965000 GCF_000732505.1 Cyprinodon variegatus
TTGTCTCTATCATATTTGCCACTCTGATGATCCATCCTGTGCTGGTGGAGCCTCCTTGAGGAACAGCAAGCGAGCGGACGGTTCTATTTCAGCTCAAACAGCGCATAAAAAATGACAGCCTTCCAGCACTGGAAATTTAAGGAGCATTTCATTTACGTCTGTGAAAATGGCCCAAATTTAACCGTGCAGTGCAAGAAGTATTTGCCAGCATCAACCTGAACCTGCTTGTGTTAGTCTGCAAACTGCGTAAATAGTAGAGCCTGGGGGAGGAACAGAAAAGAGTATGGCCCGATGAGAGGAGTCTGAGAAAATCTTGCATGCCTGGTGCTGGCATCTCATCTTGTGGACATCCTGTGATTGCCTGTCAGCAGTTCCCTCTCAGCTTAGTGCTTTTTTAAGGTTCACATTAAGTTCTCAAAAAATAAATGTTGAACATGGGTCAATACTCATTAAAACCTTAAAGTAATCAAAAAGTAATCAAAAGTAATTAGTTACATTACTTTTTAAAAGTAATCGAAAATGTTACACTACAATTACATTTTAAACAAGGTAACTTGTAACTGTAACGGATTACATTTTTAAAGTAACTTACCCAACACTGGTGAGGAGTTACATGACCAACGGGGAAGTCATCATCTGTCCAAACGCTAAGTTAACTGAGTTCGCAACAAAGTCCACTATATATTCCCCACTCTATATAGGGATTAAGGGATTTGGGGTTAGTGCGGACATTCGGGAAAGTAAGCTTGTATGAGCGATGTAAACAACAACTTTTCAACAGAGCGTGCATTAGGAGAAATGGGCTCTTGCATGTGTTTAATAGGCATTCCCTCTTGGGAGCATATACAGAGTGGTGCATGTACATTTTTTTTTAAGTGGAGAGGGCGGGACTTTAAAAATATTCTAAAAAAACCTCCACAATACCTTTAAATGTCCATGCATAAGTAAAGCTACTCACAATGGATGGAGTAGACATACATTTAATAAAAGTAAATTTAAGAAGTAGAATATTGCAAAACTACTCCTTAAAAGAACATATTTTTCAAGAAAATGTAACTGAGTAAATTAAAGTATAGTTACTACCCACCTCTGTTATGAACAAACACATCCAACAAGATGAAAGTACATTACAATCAAATACTTAAGAAAAAAAGCAGCTCCGACAAACCAAGATTCCATCAGCATTTCTTTTTAAACACAGCAAACATAATCATAAGGAGAAAGGTGTAACCTTTCCACAAGTTCGTGGCTCTGCCATGTGAATCCCACCCTCTCTCTTTTAACCAGCACCCTTCTATTTGGGCCTGTCAAGTGTATGTTGGCACTGATAAACTGGCACTATTACATTCCACTCCCACACCTTAGTCTCCTGCCATTATATTCCCCTACACTATTCCATGCTCCCTCCTACGCTGTTCTCTCGCTGCCAGCTCTCTATGAGTGCTGCTGACAAAGGGCTTGAGTAGATCAGCATCATGCCGCCGCACACATCTCTGTCCTAAACACTTGCAAGTGGATTAATTTTTCATTTAAATCTGCAGCACCTATATTATCTCCATACCAGCAATCAATTGAGATGATGTGGCTGTGTGAGCAGATGTTAGCAAGCTAAAAGGATACCAAGAGAGAATACAGTTTAAGGGGATGTTTAATCACTCTGACATTCTTTGTTTTTTTTATATATCATACTGACACTTGACATTAACGTTTAGTTAACAAGCTGTGTAATGGTGAGGCAGGAGTTACTGCTTGGTGTCAGCAGAATGTCACTGTGTATATGTCCCTTTCTGAATTACTGGCATTTATTGACCCCATAAATGGCAACACCGAGAAGACAGGTCTTCAAATGCAAAGTAGTTATGCAAAACAGCAGATGCAGTGCTGGAGAATCCATCTCAGAGTTCTTGCTTGGCCTTAGGAGGAAATAACAAACAGAAAGCTGGAGATTAGTCGGCGGGAGGGGAGCATCCTTGGAGTTCAAAATGAGGGATTTGACATCTCAAACTGTACGATCGCCACACAACTCGGAGGTTAAAACTACTTATTTTGCCACAGGCAGGGACAGAGGGGTGGTTCTGTCTATAGCGAGCAAAGAGACAGCTAATTAGCATGCTGTGTTTTGGTTACTGTTAGAATGGATCGCTTTCCCCAGACAGGCGGTGTGAAAAGAAATTATTCCAGCTCGGAGTCTCGTCAAAACGCACAAAAGCAACTGGCAGGTTTAATTATCAACAGACATGTGCCCAACATCTCGGTTTTAAAAGGACCTCTGTGGACCCATGATTACACTGCATGACTACATTATAAGTTTTAATTTTAGAGCACTTTAACTATAATAGAATAATAAAAGCTTTGGGCTTTTATGTTCTAAAATTCCCTCGCTCTGTGGGAGATCTGCCCTTATATTGAAAAAGTCCCTGCTTCTGAAATAATCTTTCAGAAATCCCTCCAAAAATTATAATAGAGAATAAAAGATCCCGATTAAAGCCTGTACTGTGTGGCATAGGACATGCACACACGCAGAGGTAATAATACGGGTAACAAAAGTCCTACTAATAACAAACTCTGCTGCAAGCAGGTGTTTAACCACTAAATTAGATTTAGTTATATACAAATGCTTTCTGGGTTGCTAAAGAAACAGTTCACAGAATTCATCGCTCTGTAGGTTTACACCAATCCCACCAGTCTTTCCAAAGGAGGAAACATTTGATTTTTGTTGTAGCCCCAAATCTTTTTGATGCCCTAAAGAAAGGTATCTAGTCCTGTATAGATAAAAAATGTCCTCCCTTCTGTTAAAACCAAAAAATATAAGATTCTGAAAACCTTCCTGGTTAATGTGAAATTAGTTTTTTAGTTGCTGCGTGTGCAAAGGATTTTTTATCCAGTTTTCGAAAGTGAGCAGGATGAGAAACATGTTTTATCAAGTTATCACTGTGTGTTTAGGATTGAGGGAAAGGATCCAGGTTAAGGGTGGATTTAGGGGTGCATCAGAGCACCAAATTTATGGACCTGAAAACGACTGTGAGTGGTGGGGCCTGGAAATGTCACCTACTGCTCCCTGTATGATAATCTGGTGACAACACACCCTCCCATTCCTAAAATTTAATATAAACCATCATACCGTGTGAATCCAATAGAAGCTGTGACCTATTTAAGGCATATGGAGTCTAGCAATTCTGAAGCAATATTCTTTGGTTTAAAGATGGCAGAGTTTTTAGCAGGTTGAAGGCAAGGAAGGAAAATTGACGAAATTATTGCCCACAATAATGTTCCCTAAATAAAAAAAAAGAGAAAGTTTTTAATGGTTAGCAAAATTTATAATAAGCTTTTTTAATCAAAGCATAAGATAGATAAAGTTGAACCTTCAAAAAGATTTGTTTGCTTTCTACTTAAGGAAATAACGAGCTTTCAATCTAAGCTTTTGAAGCCCTCACCTTTGATTCTCTTCTGTGTTTTTTTATTCACATCCCTTAACTTTCCATCAATGCTACAGTTTCTATCCTTAAAGCTAAAAGCTTTGACACAGAGTAGATTTGAGCCTTAATTACCATTTCAGCGAGTCACCACATCACACTTCATTTGTCTTTTTAAATTAATTAATGCCTAATGAGAGATGCTGATGTGAGCTTTCTAAATCAATTATGATGTTAAAAACTATCCAAGGGAACATACAGCTGCTCTGCTCATTACTTTCCTTCTTTAAACTTGTCTTTGGAATGACCTTCAAATGTTTTCTTTTGCTTTTGCAAGTAAATATGCAGGATAGATACTAAAATTCTCTGCATCTGTCTGATTGCATCAGTATGAGTTCATGCACTCAAGCGCAAGCACAGATTTCTTCTATAAGGTTTGGAGATTGACTGTCTTGTTCTCTCTCTCTGTAAACAGACTGGAAAGACGGGGAGGAGCAAAGAGGAGCTCAGCTTTGCAAAACTAGCTTTTATGTCATGTCTGTTTCCAAAGCTACACCCCACCCAGCCCTGGGGCCTGTTTCTCGAAGGATGCAGCACTCATCCTCTTCAGCTTATCGGTCTACCTAACTGACTTCTATCCAAATCCCTGCCTTTCACTGCCAAATCACCTGTCTCTCTTTGCTTGCCTCCATCTTCCAGCACATTGTTATTCATTGCTTCCTGCAACTCTATCTCAGGTTTACTGTGCTATGATCTTGTGGCGCTCTCTCCATTTCTTTATCTCACATATCCATTTCAGTTGCCCAGTCACGTGCCCTCCGCCTCACTTTGAGATGATTGCACACATACATTTACAGAAAATAAATCACAATCATTACGAACTACTGCCTGGAAATTCAGCACTTGTCTCGAATTTCAAAAATCAACAGCTGGCCCTCAGATTAAACATACAGTGCCGGGGGCTCTGATGCTCTTTGCTGCACTAATCAAACTATTTGGATGGAAAATAACATAAACTCTAGGGAAAAATAAAAACATCTGAAGCACGACTCTAGTTATGTAGATTTCATAATTACTTCTACATTGGAATAATCAAAAGTAAAGAAAAGCTACAGTGATGTGTCCATCAGCGGGTTCCTCTTAGCTGCGAACGGAGAAGAGATTGCAAACAGTGGAAGCAAATCTAAATACACTAAAGTAATTATGAGTAAGAAAAGGGAGGGTTGAACTGAAGAGAAGAGGCAGAGGCGAAAATTAGGGTGATGCTATGCTCAGGTGGCTTAGAGCGGATATTGTACGCCTTATCTGTCACCTGCAGGTCTGTGCTTATTATAGAAAGAGTCGAAGTCAGAGCAGAATGTGAGGCGAGTGTTTGAATACAAACTGTAGCACTGCCCTCACTTCTTCCACCACACTGAAGGAGACGGATGAAAATAATTATAAAAGGATAAATAAATATCAGGCTCTTCTGATGTGTTCTAAAAGCCATGCGAAGATGGAAGTCAAAATCTCCCGGCACCTTATGAACAAGCAGAGCATTTTTCATCTGTAAAATATGCAGGAGAACATTTTGGTCACCTTTGCACCAGATATGTGTGAGGACTATATTAAGATCTATGTTGATAGAGATTCCTCTAACAATAGTGCATCCATATCAGCCCTAGTGAGAATGTGATGCATTGCAAAATATATATATATATATATGGAAGACCACGTTAAGAATACTCTAGCAGTTAGGAATACTGTAAGCGTCTGTGCCTTGCAAAGGGTATTTTTAGATCTTCATCTTTTTCACATTCAGTCCCATTACAGCCAAAATGTTTGGTTATTTTATTTGAATTGTATCATACAAACAAAGAGAAACTATTATCTAAAAGGATCAGTGTAGATTTGTACCATGTTTTATGCCAGGGATGGTGTATTTAGGATGAAATGCGGTGTACATTTTGACCCTTAGAGGCTTTGGGCGTGCAGGACACCAAGTTTAGTTGTGATCAGATCTGAGGGCTTGCTTAGTCTCCCACATGGGTATTAGCAAACTGCAAATTGGATTCTGTATTCCTATTGCTTCCTTCCAACAACGACTTTCTTCTTTCTCTGAACTACATTTGTGGAGCACAACTGGTTCTCGCTGCAACATTTGTTCCAACCTATGCTTTGGATGTCTGCAGCTTCTTCAAAGTGTCCACAGGCCTCTTAGCTGCTGCTGTGATCAAGAGACCTTTCAGTAGAACTGTCAGTAGGTTAATAATTATTTAGCGATTGGCTTTGACATCTTTACCTTTTTATGATAAACCAATCAGTGCTCTGTCTAAAATTTTTCTGTGAAAATAATTCTGCTTTAAACTTTCACAACTTTATCGATGACCTGCAGGGCTCCTTGTTCTGTACAATTGTCTTTCCAATATAAATATTTTTATGAAGAGAGAAATTAAGTCATACAAAGCTAAATGTGTCTATCCCAAAGGCCATAAGTTGCGCTGAATTGTATTTTGGAATATCAAAGTGAAAGACGCTAAATACAAATGCACATACAACTTTCAAAATACTTTTCAAAAACGATGTCTGTGCACCAAGCTTGATTTCTAATAAATAAAAATACATTTGGTTTTAACATGGGAAGGTATTTAAATATTAACCAGGTATATGGCTGCTGTTGCAAGCTGCCTCATTCTAGTTTTAGGCCCGATGAGGCAGAAAGGTGTGTGCGCGTTGCAAAACATGTTTTGAAATTTGTATATCATAGATGTACTCAAACCTACAACGTGATCAAAGCCATATAAAGAGGTGATGTATCAGTAAACTGAAAATGTCTAATCATGTAAGAAACATCACTAAAGGCAAATTGGGTGAATACTTTTTTAAACTTGAAAACATGAGAACATGATTCCAGCTGTTTCTTTAATGTTAAAAAAACAAGATGTACTTTAGACTGTAGTGTATTACTTTGACTTTTGGTTTTGTTTTATCCTTGTAACAAAGTTTTTCTTTTCAAATATACACAAGTGTCAGGTTTTCTGCCAGCAATGAGAATGATTTTTATTTTTTTTTCTGAAAGGGCTGCTTACCAATTCTCTTGGATGCTACAGTATAAAGATTTGCAGCTGCAGAAAACGGTGCAGTTTGCGTTCTTCACTTGTAAATAAGGAAACGGAGTGCAGTGGACATGGATACTGATCAATACTCGTTCATCACAATAAAGCTCTATTCAGCATTTTGCATCTCTGTATTGAGTTGTGGAGTCTGAAAAGGATCAGCTGGTACTGAGGAATTGACTGGCTTTCTTTTAAGTCTCTCAAACAAAATAAGAGCAAACTGACTACCTGAGATATTGGGGATTTTTTTGTTGGTTTGTTTATAATAATACCCAAGGCAACCCAAATAAAATCTAGATTTAGTTGTAAATGCTGTTTAGAAACTTATTTTCATATTCTTACTTTTTGTTAAATTATTAATGCAAAGCTACACTCTTTTACTTTTACATTAAATCCCAGTCCTAATAATAACATCACTATAACTGTAATTGTAACTGCAATAAATGTGCATCAGGCCTGGGGTGCTGGCAGATATCACCAGCTCGCCAGCAGAAACACAGCTGAAATGCTGACCGAAGTCAACTGCAATGCTTTTTGGATGCCAGCAAAACAACATAGATACCTGCCTGAGGATGAACACATTCTACAGCAGCTGGTACTGTATGACACCCATCAGTGGATAATACTCTGAGAGTGTATTTGAGTTTAGCAGGAATGCTAAAGGAAAAGCTCTTTATAGATGGCAGAGTGAAATCAAAGCGCCATATCCTGAAGATCTAAAGCATGTTTATTTTAACTGCTTTGAAGGAAACATTGTAGAATACTTTTCCTTTAAGATATATCTTGGATTTTCAGATGATTGCACTGAATATATTTTTTTCTGTTCTACAGAATTTATATGCTGTGAAATTGGATGTTTCAGCCAAATACAGGCTAAGAGAATATGACACATAGACATACTTTCAAGTTTTCCATTTGGGGTGTTATATGAATGTATCATGAAAGTGATTTAAAGGCTTATTATGAAACAGAGACTATGGCATACAGTTTTTAATACTCAATTTCTGGACCTAAATTAAATAAAGCCACTTGCAAAAGCAGTAACATTTTCATGCATTTTACAGGCACAAATCAAGCTCTTCACATCATCCTATCAACTCTGAGCAGCTTTACTCTTAGTACTGTTTGTACTGAACCACAGTACCTCCTTATGCCCACGTCCGGCCACATTGGAGTGTTTACAGTTGTGTTAAACTCTTGTTTTTTAGACAAAGTATTAAACAGTTCCATGAGGTGTTTAAAGCTTAGTATAATATTTTATATTCTAACCCTGCTCAAGACTTCTCCAATCATTTTATTCCTCTGTAAACACTTTTCTGGAGTGCCCATTGGTCCTCATTTTGCTTTTTTATTTTTTTATCCCATCAATATTTTCAGGCAAACTCCTTAGAGCTTTGGAAACCAGCCTATAGTTTCAATTACACACTGACTTCTGTAAGAAGGTGATTGCAGAGTATTTCTAAGTGTATCATGGTACAGTACTCTGAACACAAATGTGCCCTTTTAAATACAAAATAAATACCACGTCCTTTTGCAATATGTGCTTAATAGCTTAGATTTATCTGCTGCATTTCAATTTCCCTTAAGCATAATGTATTATCATAGTTAGAGAGATCATCTTTTCACAGTATATTTTTTAATTTTAGTTTTACAAAAAAAAAAAAAAAAAATAGAAATCTTGTAGCTATGGATGGATGACTTCTTCAGACATTTAGCTTTTCAATTTACCTGCTGTGGTCAGACAGAGCTCCTCATCGCTGTTGTCCTGGCAGTTGTCCTGTCCATTGCAGAGAAAGCTTCGGTCCACACAGCGGCCGTTACGACACTTGAAGCGAGCCTCCGAGCACACCAGAGGATTCCCTGCTGTGGTTCAGACAGAGCAGGGGATGAAGGTCAGCATTTTGCTCAAAGGAGTTTTTATGGAAAAGGTTTCTGCTCAAAGGGAACCTGTTTTTAAACAAGCGCTAAGGTCCAAATTTTAGGAATAAACACCAGTGGGTTGTCTTCTTATTCCTTCTCAAAATTTGGAATTTTGATGAATAAAAACATAAAGTGAAAATGTATTTATATTAATAATTTTCTGTGTCTAAATAGTAAAAAACTAAATTTTGATCTGTAAAATTGATAAAAACAGAAATTTAGAGAAAAGAAAAAATAGGCAAAATACTACTGCAAACAATCAAGCCTTTGTAACTTATTTTCAGCCATTATTTTTGTTCTTATTTAACAGAAAAAAGGGGCATAGTCATTATCTGAGATTTTTCAAACAATTACACAGTTGTGATGCAGTATGTGCTGTGAGCCTGGAGCTAAGCTCCATTAAAATGCCAAGATTTGATATTTGATTGTGAACCCTGCAGGCAAAAGAACTGCCTTTGAGTATGGCGGGTGATTGAAGGGATTCTCAGTGGAAAACTGCAAGGTGGTTGCGTGAGAAGATACTTTATTAGTAGACATGCCTAAATAGCACTTTAAATGAGTGAGAGGCTAAGTTTAAAAACAGAGTTAACATGATTCCTACAATTATCACTTATACCACCAATCTAAGAGGAAAGAGTGATTAAAAATTAAGAGAACAAAAACTTTAATCAATCAATCAACTTCATTGTCAACAACAATTTACATTGTGATCGAGATTTTAGTTTCAGTACAATACTGAATATAATGTAATATTGAAGGTATATAAGTTAATAGAAGAGGGCAGAAATATGTCAACTTAATGGATATCTAGTTCTTTACACAATCATACTTGTGTCATACTTATTTATCATTAACCTTAAAAGGTTGAAAAAAAAGTAAAAGCTAGAAGTTGGGGCAGCAGGTCATTTTTGCAATTAATAACTCAGTATTTAGCAGTGTAAAAAGTTAATATATTTGGAGAAAATTATGATAAGAAGTAACGACTTTTGAGAAAATAATATAAGAAACAGTTATTTATGAAAGTTACTCCTAAAGCAAGTGTAGAGTCAGGGTAGGGTCAAACTTTGATATAAAAGTAACCTTTTAATTTAAGGAAACATAATACATATACAACAGTTTTAAATGTGTAAATTGATATGAAAAATGGTCAGATGGCCTTATTTCTAGCAGAAAGTATAACTCAGCTTAACATTTCAAAATGTTGCCAGATTCCTCTTTACTTACGTTAAGTTTATCTGAAAATGACATCTTAATATAATAACCCTATGGTAAGTCCCTGAGGAAAATCCAACCATATTAAGGTCTCATATGCTCTCAGGTGAAAACTGCATCTTTGCCCTCCAGAAGTTTCACCTGACAGCTCTAAAGATAAACCCTAAATCCACTCCTGTAACCTTCAAAGAACGGTTACATGCTGGATATGTTTTGTGCTCAGCTAAAATAGCCTCACAATGTGTCTGAATGTGAGAAAACCTTGACCTTCCTTGAATGCCAGAAAGCCTGACCTGTTATTCAGCTTGAAAACCAAAATGATACAATTTTATTCTAGAAATACTCTGCAGTAAAAAGTAGCATTAACAATAGTTAACCATATTATCCACATCTGTTTAATCCAAGAAGTCCTTGGAAATAAAAGATTTTCTGCTTACTGTGCGGCCAGCCAAACAGCATCTATCAGCAGTAACACAGTGTTCACAATTTAAACGAGACATTTTGAATCTTTTTAGAGAGAGGCTTTCAAGACTTAAGCATAATTTTAATTTTAAACTTAGGGCAAAAAATGATTAATTCTGAAACACCTGCGGCGTTTGCCAAAGGATGTCATTAAAGGTAAATATTTATTATCTGCCGGAGGCCTGTAGAAATTTCAGGAGTAAATTAAATAGGAAAACTAAAAAAAAATAAATATGCATGTCAAAATAAAGTGAAAACGGTGTTTTTAATGTGCAGAATAGAATTTATCCACCCATGCTTTCATTTCTTAGGTTAAAAAATGATACAATTATGGTAAAAGACAGCAAAAATGTGTATTCTGTCTGTAAATGACAAACACAGCATTTATAGAATTTAATAAACAGTAAGTATGCATTAAAACATCTAAACCATCTACTTTCAGTTCATGCAAGTATGTGATCCTTTATCTTTTAAATCCAATAATCTTTTTTTTTTAAGAAAGGACAGTTTTTTTTTATTTACTTGACTGTATTGTAACTTTAGTGCTGGAGATTCAAGCATAAACTGATTTCAACCTTTAAACTTAAATTAGGTGTCGTTTATGATGAGACAATTAAAGAGAAAAAACCTTTGGACTTGATACAACATGCGGTGTAATGTTGGAGGATCAGGGTTCCTATCAGCCTTGTCTGCAGCCCAGATGTGGGTCTCAATTAAAGAACTGCATGCATAAAAAATAATGATAAAAAGGACTATTGGGGATTACAAAGCTTTGGATAGATCACATCCAAATCAGCTTATTTTTTAAAACAGCATCTGTTTTTCACCTCAGTATCAGAGGATATTCACAAGCTGCTGTGTGTTGCTTAAGAATGAAGTAATGCAGTAATTGGTAAACATCAAGCTGTCCTAATGTGTTTACAAAGTTTTATTGTAAATTACACTTATTTTCTTTTAGTGTTTTACAATACTAAATACTCTTTGACATGGGATTGTTAATAATCTATATTCCCTCATCCTGCCATCTTGTCCATAACTCCCTGTATGAAGAGAAATGGGACATTCTGTAAAATTAATAGTGTGTATCACAGCTGGACTACCACTTTAACACTCGACTCAGATCTAACAGGAGCAATATTTTAATATTTCATGCCATGAAGCTACATTTTAGGCTCTCTCTCATCCATAAAGTGCTATGACCGGAGGATGGTACATCTTGAAATCGACTATAACTACTTCTGACTGTGGCCTGAAAGCATATGAGTGTAGCTGAATCTGGAGGGTGGATGTAAGAGACTCACTGCAGTTTTCTTCGTCACTCCTGTCAGGACAGTCGCTGAAGCCATTGCAGCGGAACCTTCCGATGATGCAGTGGACACCATTCGCGCACGCGAAGAATGTGGGAGCACACTTTGACTTGACCTTAGCTGTCAGAACACAGGGAGTCAGGGGAAGTAGTGGGAAGAGGAACAACAGATTAGCCTGTGCATGATAAGCAGAAGAAACTGCAGTTTTCAAAGAACTACATCATATTTAATGAAGCGGTTAGCCTTGGATGGGACGCATGAAGAATGTTGGGAACCACCCAAAGAAGCCAACTGGGTTTTTATTCAAGGTTTCATGTCTAAAAGGATACTTCCACAAATACACAGTGAAACACTATTTCAAAATGGAAACCCTGAGCTCCAAATAAATGATATTCAAGGTCCAGACTTAAGTATCAATGCGTCAGTAAAGATACACATTACTATTCAGCACACGTTTTCCCACAAGCCTTATAGTACCTTCACTGTTGAACAAATATAACAAAAAACGGAAACAGTCTGAACACCAAGAACCAACAGGAGAAACCAAGTAAATGACAAAGACAAAGAGAGCAAATTGCGTGGGAGAGTGTTTGTATAGATCCCATCATTGATCAGCTTAAGTGGGCCATGGGTCTTATCTCCAAGGACTGGCCTCAGACTTGAGTGGCGGGTCTGCAAAACATCAATGCTTCGATCATCCCCGGCAGCATGCAACAACACAACAGGTTTATGTAACTAAAGGAACTAAGAAATGAAGACATGTGCTTTAGTTTAAGTATTCTAACATCTTCCTGCTTATATAATACCTTAAAACAGGGGTCTTCAACGTTTTCCAGGCCAAGGACCCCAAAACTGATGGCGAGATGGAGGGGGGACGCCCTAATTATATATATTGTATGAAATTGTGTTATAACAAACTGGTCCTATAGTCACTCTATTACATATGGAGTAATTTAACAACCTTAATTTCGCCCTGGGATTATGTAAAGTATTTCTGATTCTGAATCCTGGTTGATGGGACAGGTGTTGTGAATGAAACGGTGCCCAGCTTGAAAGAGCTCCTGTGTGTCGCTGAATGTGTGCATTGATGAGTGTCTCCATTTAACTGTTTACTACAGGTTTTTAATTCATGTTAATGTGGATTTAAAGACATTTCAATTAGTGGAAAAATTGCAGGGGGGAATATAAAAAAAAAAAGTATAATCAACCAAACTTTCGTGACCCTCTACCTCTGTGGGTCCCCTAGGGGTCACGGACCCCCTGTTGAAGACCTCTGGCTTAAAATGTAAACAGATAAGAGACCCACTGATTTTTTTTTTTTTTTTTTTCCGCAGTTTAATCATTTAGATCTGTATTACTTTGCTTCGGCTGCTAGTGAACTCTTCTTTAATGATTATCCTCAGCTACAGATCGTCGAAAAAGTATTTCTACCTCTTTTTATAAACATTTCCTCATGTCACACCCAAACTCCTGAAAGCAGTCTGTTCAAATTTGACTCTATAAACCTCTATAAAGTGCTGCATAATTGAAACATATTTTTGGTTTTCAAAACTTTCCCAAATAAAAAAGGAAAGGTGTGGCAGGTATTTATGGTCAACTCACTTTTATTCAGTAAACTGTCATCTGGTTTGGTCTGCCGCGGTTTCCGTAGCGTCGTGAACTCGTAGGCGCGCGCTTTCAGGAAATCCTATACACTACTGTTTATGCTCTAAAAACATTCTAAATGACTTCGTTTCGAGTAAATTCTGGATGTTACCCACTCAGGACACTTGGAATACATTGGACGAGCAGTATGGAGGAATATTGACACGTTTTTTGTGGACTTTTATGGACCTTTCTGTCTCGGGCGCCATAGACCTCCATTATTTGAATGTCAGCAGACAGCAAGAAGCCTCCCAGATCTCCAGATGCATTTGAGATATCAAAAAAGTACTCCAGAGTGTTGTTCAGCATGGGGGTGAGTAGAAAATGAAGGCTAATCATGTTTTGGGTGTACTATTCCTTTAAATGCAAAAAAAATGCATAGTTTCTGGTTCCAAATCAAGTCATAAAATTCACTAAATCTTTGCAAGGCCCCCAAAAATAAACTACCCTGATGAAGGATGACCTATAACTCATAGGCCTTTACCTATAATTAAAGGTGGCTCCATAGAGTATTTGGTTGGGAGTTGTAGCACAAATGCACAGGCAGAAATATGATATTTGTTAAAAAAAAATAAAGAAAGAAATTACAAGCTTAAATATGTGATCAACTTTGTGTAAGTCGATAAATAAAAGATAATAGAAATTGAAATAAAAAAACTATATACATATTAGATATGTTGTAAATGAATTAAATTAATTTGATGCCTGTATAAAAAAGCTGCAAAACAAAAAGCAAAAAGTTAATAAACATCCAAGAAATCTGATAATGAAGCATCGAATGCTGTGACTAAAGTCATTGGCTCGCCGGCACTGAAGACAAAGGGAGGTACTGGCCTTCTCACACGCTGGCAAAGGCTCTCTCAAATGCCAGAAGCATGCATTTTCCCCACCTCTATATAGTTTGGCAGACTGATTTATGATAGCTTTCAAAGCTGGTATATCAGGGTAGGGGGGAGAGGAGGCAAAAACCACTTGGATTTGGGGCGTGCATCCCTGGGATGAAACGTAATCCGCTCAATATAGGAGTCTGACGGGATAGCAACCAATCTATGTGCATGTTGTCTAGGGAGCCTTTGTTTACCTGGATAGCTGAGAGTCTGAACAGCCAAATCATATTTAGCATGCTGTATCACACTCATTAGAGCCAACAGAAGAAACCTAGACAAGCCCCTGGGCTGTAAAAGAAGACAAAAATAATAATAATTGTAATAAAAAAAAACATAGTATTGCAAAGAGGATAGGTTAAAAATTCAGCAACAAATCTTTTTCTTTCAACATTTAAATTTCTTTATGATTGTTTTTTAATTCCAGATGTAGTTCATTTTATTGCTTGTCAGGAATGATGGAAATTTGAAATTTCTCTCCTACGAGAGTTTTCTCTCTTTATCTTTAGTGTATTGCCAGCTTGGCTAAAATCAGCGTTCTCTGCATCAAGACTCGTCAGTCACTCACTCCCTCCCTCATCTGAATCCTCATTACCACTTTAACTGCTGGCTACGATTCATCTCAGTCAATGTTTGAGCTTCAAATTAGCTCAAAAGTCAAACGAAGGGCAAACTCATGAGTGGAAAGCTGTGGGTGGGAGATGCGGAGCTCGTCGGAAGGATAGAGTTAATGTGCTTAGCTGTGTTTTGTGTAGGTTTAGCCATTTGTAGGCTCAGCCAAGTAGTTCTTAGAGCAGGACGTTGAAAAATTAATTATGTGGAGGAAGCAAAGTGCTTAAGATATGCGAAGAATGCAAACTTATCAGCTTTCGACTGATGATTCTGTGAAAGTTTATTTAGTTTGGATGTTAACACTGCTGTCTGCTCAGACATTTCTAAAAATTAGTGCTGCTCCACCTTGCTTTTGACCTTTAACCATTTATTTCAAATCTTCTTTGTGCAGTTAGTTGCCAAATGTTCCACCCCTTTGCTCAGTCTGTTTGTTTTTTAGAAGTTGTTTACAAAAATCAGGCAGAGTGTTGGACTGCTTCCAAACTTTGCTCTGCTGTTCAGCTGAGCAGCACAAATGAAAACGAATGAGGTTAGCACTTGTGCTCATTCCTTGAGGAAAGACTATGAGCAGCAGGAAAACATGGCAGTTTCACAATGAGAGGCACGGCTGGAGAACGCACCAACACACAAACAAACATAAAGGCAGAGGGGAAAAAACAGAATCCTCAGCTAAAAACAAGTTCAAACTTCAAGAATTCATTAAATAAATAATCTAATTTAGGAGAACCTTTTTAAAAAATGTATTGACGCCGATTTTTAATTCCATTACAAAGTAAAATAAACCATTAATCTCAAAATAATGAAAATATTTCTCATTATCATGGTGGTAGTTTTTGCTTTTGACCTTTCTTTGTTAACTTTTTAACTAGGGGGGTTGTGCAAACTCTATGTTATTTATGCTATAAAAACAGATTATCTGAGAGAAACGTTTGACTTTTTGTTAGCTTTAAACAGCAGTTTTTCAAAAGTACCCAAAAAATAAAAAATAAAAATAAAAAAGTTAATCTAATATATGCTCCCTTTACATATGATGTATTTAAATTTCTGGATGAATAACCTTTCTACACCTTTTGATTTATTTACACACATATAAATATAAGCATCGTGAATACTTTATTTTTTAGTTTGTGTGTCTTAATTTGGAAATGAGGATGAATTTTTAAATAAACTCAGTCAAAGTGAAAAACAGAATATTTTTGTCTTCATTTCCACTTTAGAATTATTATCAGGTTAGTCTGAGGATACAGGGCTCTGCTACTGTTCTGTATCCATCTTTTTATGCTCTCCTCAGTTTCTACAAGAACAGAATAACTTTCAACACAGGTAAACCTGTTATGGTGCATGATTGACAGAGTGTGGAAAGGGCCTGGGAGAAGAGAGACCGACAAAAAAGAAAGCATGGAGAGCAGTGGAAAACTAGCAAGCCAGAATAGAGACAGCCAAGGACTTCAAAGGATTTTCTGACCTTGCAGGGCATTTCTAAGGGGATGAAATCAATAGGTAATGGAGTCGTGATGTAAGCAAGGAGGGCGCAGACAGTTTGACTCAAGAGGGACCTGCAATCCTAATAATCACTCTGTACATTTCACTGTCTAGGCCTTGAACATGCATTTTAAATTAGAACCCTAGAGTGAGAGGAAATGCATTATATAACTTCCTTCCATTTCAGGAGAAAGCATTCATAAACCATTGGCATTGTGCTAATCCATCTATTCATAGTAAATGATACAGCAAGTCTGATCTGTATGCCATACACTAAACACATCAAGGAGAATAGTATCATAATTTAACATTTCCCAGGGAAAAAAAAATAAAGAAAGAAAATGACTACAAATGGGGCAATGGAAGGGCAGATTAATATAAAAAGGCAAAGTGTAATTTATCAGATCAGCGATCCAATGTAACGGCTATCATGGAAAGTGGAAACGAAGCTAAACAGACTAATTTCAGTTATTACGATTGAAAAATAGTTATTTTTTTAAGCAGAAAAACAGTCTTTTTGATTGTTTAAAGATTTTAAAGAAATCACTTTTCTTAATTTGTGACTATTGATGTAACTAAATGGCAGCCAGTCTAGAGAAGAAGAAGAAAAAGACTGAGACAAAGCATTATATTACAGCAAGGCACTAACTGAAACTCTAATAAATATTTCATCTTGTTCCATCGTATTAATTACAGTTGGTTATTGATCAGAAACGCATAAAGCGAATCTTATCCACCAGAGATATAATGAAGCCATTTTTTGATTTCCAGGCTTTCCCTTATGCACATCAAATATATTTTCACTAACTAGGATTTTGTCTCAGTTTTGTTTTTCTCTCTTGGTAAAATTCAATATATAAACAAGTTTCAGAGTTACTGTTTGTAAATGCCCGCCTTCCTTATTTTTTACGAGTTGAATGTTTTGATTCAATATCGAAAACTTTAATGTCCAAGAATAATGAGAAAACAAATATAATTAGGATGACACAGACCAGAACAGATTTACAGTTCTAACGGGTTCTGGGTCTGCTCCAGATTCTGTTCATACTGGGGTATGGCCAAATATTTCTAATTATATATTATTCACACTGGAATATGTTAGTCTACCCTGACTATGTGTTAAATAAACGGATGAAACAATTATAAAGTAGCTTGGTTTTCTTAAAAAAAAAAAAAACATGGCTGTAATCTAATTTCTTGTAAACTCATTATCAGGAATCTCATTGCTTTAGGGACCGAATGTATTGTTTCACCCCTTAAAGCAAAATTAGGGATGGAGCTTTGACATTTAAAATTTGAATATTGATTTCTTTCTAGATCAGGTTTGCTAATAACCTGCCCGTTGTTAAGTCTGCTGCACACTGATTATTTTGAATTCGGGACTTGGTCTGGATGTCATGCTAGTCTAAATTATGTTACATCTCTTTCAAACCTCTTTCCTGTTCAAATAACGGCCACTAGTGTCAAAAATGTTGCTGACACTCAGACAACTGACAGAAGTGACCAGATGTGCTGATGTGGATTTCTATTTATTGATATTTGGTCCTGATTTTTTCCTCTCAAAAAGGTCAAAAGTACCATCCTGCTCCGTGATGTCCATAACGCTGGCCTGATATTGTTCAGTTTAAAATGGGGGGGTTGCTGAGAAATCAACGGTTTTCTTGCTGTGTGGTTTGCTGGCGCAAGTCAGAAACCACTTCAATTCAACTATTTCCTATTCTCATATGTCGCACAGCTGGTCGCCCACTGAACAAAGTGAGGTTGTCTTTGGTCATTTGACATAGTAATTCCCAAACCTCGGGCCCAGCCCGCAAACAGTCTGTGTGTAATGTGGTTCTAGGTGACAAAAACAATAAATAACTTCCATTATTTCTATGAAATGTATTTATTTATTCATTTTATTTTTAATTACTGGATTCACTTCGTCACATCTGTCTTTGATGCACTCTTGACATATGTTGGACACAACACCGTAGGTCAGGTGATTCTTCTCATAGTAAACTCCCACTGTCTCATTACAGCAAAACAAGCACAGAGCTTCCTCTGATACAGTCCTGTTGTGAGTAGTTAGTCGGCTGTTTTCATGCACTTTGTTTATGTGGTGACATATGTAAAAGGCATGCTTAATGTTGCCATAGCGACCAGAGAGCTCTGAAGCTGCAGACCGGTCCCTAAAACTTTCGTCTGACATTAAATTGCTCCAAAGTAAAGTAAACAGGTTGGAGGTCGATGATTTAAATCACAACTTTTATCAGGCTTTAATTCTCAAACCAAGGGATGGGATTTCATCTCTTCCAAGGTCAGTTAACAGATCAACACAATGCTGCGTCTTTCTTAGGAGAGCTATTGCCTGCTGTTATCTCTGAAAGACAAAACAGAATAAAAGCAGCACCAAAGAAGACAACCTTTGGAGCGACAGCTGTTGCACCACAGTGAAGACTGATTGCTAGAGCTGTCTGTCTGGCTCACATTAAATACAAATATTTACTCAAATGGCAAACATTTGAATACTGAGGAATTGTTACACACTAGGCTGATTAAGTTTTCTAGGATCTCAGAGACACAAAACACCAGACATCCATATTTCCCTTTTTGCATAGCAACTCCTTTTCTTTCTACTAAGAAAACTAAATGAATGAAGGATGTAAGCTTAGATATCTACCGGTAAATATCAAACAGACCATCTCAACTCTTTTAAGCATCTTCCATCCCTACTTTTAAACTTTGCTGTTAATAAGTATTTGGAGGCTATTTTGATATGAGTAACTCAAAGGAATCAATCAGGAACCCGTGCAAAAGAAAAAGAAGGCTTGAATGCCATGGCTGCAGGCTCAAGCTGGTTATTTTAATGCACAAAAAATTAAACATTAAATGTAATCAGGAACTGCGACCTGTCCTGTCCCGCCTTTCGCCCGTAGACAGCTGGAGATAGTCACCAGGAACCCCTCGCGACCCCACTTGGGATTAAGCGTGTAAGAAAATGGATGGATGGATATAACCAGGGACAATATTAAACAGAAGAGTTTATTTACTTATAAAATAAGTCTTAAATATATTTAGTCATTTTAACAATCCTTCTAGTGAAAAATTTGGCACATATGTATTCAGACTACTTAGTAAACATTCTATATATATTTCTACTAAAACAGCTGCAACTCTTTTGGAATATGTGTCTACCACCTGTCATCCGTAAAATATATTTCTTATTTCTGTAAATTAACCAGAACTGTCAGATTGATGTAGCATTGATGTAGGTTAACCTACTGATTCTTAACAGGATTGTGGTCTTGCACTCAACCAGGCAACAACGTTTTAGGTTGAAAGGTTTGTTCCGGGCTTATCTGACCAGAGAAAATGCTTCCATATATCAGCTGTGTCTAATATCTTGCTTGTGGCAAACTTCAAAATCGACTTCTCACGGCTTTCTTTGGAAAATTTCTTTTTTCTTGAACTTTCGATTACAGGTCAGATTTATGAAGTGCAGGTCTAACAGTTGTCATGATGTCAGCTCTCCCTCAGATATGGATCTCTGTTGAAGCATAAGAGTTACCATGGTTATTTAGCATGCAATAAAATATAACTAGATGTATGAGAATTTTTTTTAAATAATACAACTACATTAAACAGTTGGATTATTTATGTTTAGGTTAAATACCTTCATAACATCACAGTTATGCTCTATAAATTGCTGTAGCATACTAAGTTGTATTGGTATGACCACACTAGCAATTCACTGTGTGACTGTTTAAACATTTATATAATTTCTCTCTTGCATGGCATTTTCTTTATCAAGGTTGATTTTTAAAATGCCATCTAAGATGTGAGCTAAAGTCCTAATTCCAGCCACTGAACAAAGTTTAGTCTTTGTAAAAATGTAAGACATGAGCGGCCATTTGTTAATGTCAGTGTATTCTTATCTTTTTTCTGTGAGCACCACTGGCCCACTGATAGCCCTTCTAGATCACAAAGTAAAAGCTGAACTTTAACAGAAGACTGAGAGTGCAGCGTTCTTAACACATGGATTCTCCTGCACAAAGGGGGCATAGCAATGGCCTGTAGGTCTGCAAGTCCCGAGCAATCACTGCTTTGAAAAGTGCCTCTCAGCTTTCCTCACCCTCTCTGTCCAAGGCCCATCTCTACACGATTCTACAGTATGCATTTGATTTCCCCACTTCTTCCTCTATGCATCACGTCCACTCCCACTTTTGGCCCAGCAATGTGTCTGCTTCCTTGCTTGCCCATGCCTTGCTCAGACAAGGGCAAAGAGGCTAATCCTGGCTCTAAGGCCAAGTAAGCTCAGTCAGCTATCTCCCTTCTCTTTCTGTCAGCAAACATTTCACCTGACACTTTCCTAGGCAAGGGCTATGGACACCAGGGAGCAGGATGGTACTTTTGACCTTTATGTGAGTAAAAATTCAGGACCAAGCCCTCTCAATCTCCGCTTCAGGTCTTTTTTTTAACATGCCAGCACATAAATAAATGGTTATCTTCCAACACAAGATGCAGCTAAACTTACAACTTTTTGTTGGTATTTTCTACTACCTACTACCGTAGAAGCTGTTTTATTGCTACCTGTGATTTAAAGTGAGTGGATTTTAGTGTGTGTGAAGAGGAAAAACTCTGCAGCAAACTGAATTTTCTAAAAGAAACCTGCAGCCTTAAATCACTATCCATCAATCACAACATTTTAGTCATACACAAACTGGCTTTTCCCTTTTTCCATCTGATGAAAGAAGTCATGCCTAAAAGTATGCAAACAGTTAAAGACATTTGTGAGCTTCGACTGATGGAATATTTGATGCTGAGCCTTGATAGCATACCCACAAGCATGGAGTCCAACATGCAGAGTACAGTTCATTAAACCAATTTATTTATGACTTGTTTTTCCTCCGTTGACAGGAGGTCAAGCTCCATGGCATAAAGTTTAGAAGACGCACTAAGTAAACCAGTTATAGTCGTATTAAATACACACACAGAAAAACAAAATTAAATTTTTTCCTCATTCTGAATTTAAAAAAATACAGAAAACAATCATAGTTTTTGTAGGACTACCAATCATTGATTTCGGCTTTTTTAACAATTTTTCTCTTTGCAATTGGATGTTCTTGGAAGGAGGTTTTGCCGAAAGATTCTCATTTAAAAAGGAATTGGTATCAGCCTCCATCTATCCTCTCTTTACTTGTAAACAGCTTCTCTATCCTTGCTGATGAAAAGCATCCTCATAGCTGCCAACAGCATATTTCACAGTAGGGATAAAGTGATCATGGTGATATGCAATGGTAGCTTTCATCCACACACAGCATTTCGCATGCAGAACAAAATGTGACAATATAGGATTTATCTGACATCACCATACCCTTGTTTTCAGTCTGGCTTGTTGTAAGGTCCCAATAAAACTTTCTATAGCTCTTTTATTCTCTCAAATAAGCCTCTTGTCGACAGATTCTCTTACCTGAGCTGTGCATCATTGTGACCTGCTCACCCAGTACTTCAATGTAGGTGGCCATTTCTTCATATTTTATACTCTTCCCATTTTCTGAGAAGCGATTAAAAACACTTCATGGGCCGTTCAAAGCTAGGGATATTGTTTTATAACTGGTCTCCTTTAAACTTCTGCACAACTTTCTGCTTGAACTTTTTGGTGTCTTGGTCTTCATGTAGCTTTCTTTCCACTTATGTTTTCTTACAAATCAGATGCCTTCAGAAAGCAGTTAAGCTTTTTCTGGATTTCATTTGCACAGAGAGACCATAATTGACAAGTAATTGACTTCTGAAAGTAGTTGGTTTCATTTGATACTATTGAGGGGTATTTAAATAAAGAAGAGTTGTAAATGGGAAATAAATACACCACAGCTTTAGACTTTTATCAAAGGTTTTGAAAGCCATTTATAATTTCTTCACATATAAAAGACTTTGCTCTATGGGCTGTAATGTAACTACATGTGAAAGGGTAAAGGGGTGTATGCATACTTTTGCAGACACCCTGGCTGTAAAGATAGTATGCACTATAAAGAAGGAAACAATAAACTGTGAACATACCACAAATTATAAAGATCAATTTCTGTGTAAAATGCAAGTAAACGTTTCACACATTACATAGGAGTCTCTTTCAGCAAGATAGCAACACAATGTGTTGCATCCTTTAACACAGTGGGATTACCTCCTGTGATTTCACTGTGTTTTTACCAGAATGCCGACTGTAAAACACTACAAAAATATCTATATATATATATATATATATATATATATATATGTAAGTCAAACTGACCCTTTTGCCAGAAAAGATCATAATAATAAACTAACTAACTGAAAGCAACAATGTGGGCTTGGAAAAGAGGACAGGAGCCTGTCTTTTGTTGGTCAATAAAAATTCTTGACCACTCAAGTCAATCCCTAGCGGCATAGCCTGTCAGGTTTAGCAGACTGGAATATCTACAATAAATAATAGATTAAAGATAGAAAACTCAGTGAAAGTTTTTATAATACACCACAAAACCTCAGCACTTGTGACAGTACTGGTATAAAATGCATTCAGGTCAAAAACAAGGCAGAGATAAAGTTTACTTTTGAGGCAAAGTGACTGTTTAAGAAAAAAATGCATGAAATCCTCCATGGAGAGTCATTCTAGGTTCATGTGTGGGTGGATGTATCTTGCAAATACCATTTCTAATGCACTAGCATATGACAAAGATTCCAAATGTTTGCTATGATTTAAAAGATGTTTTGAAACCTAATTTACACACTGATATTACTCCCATAGGCTGTATTTGCACATGCGAGATGCCATCACATTTGACCTTTACTTGAGGCACCATAGAAGTCTGGTTCAGAGACAGCCACATCAGCACAATATGCTGCATAATGGGCTTTAAGGGGATCAACTACAGCTGTCTTCTGGTACAAATGCTAGGAGTAAAATTAGAGACTAATCTAACTATACTTTTCTCAAAGGAATATGCACATATTCATGATCAAGGATTATTTTTGAAGAAACAGGAGAGGGAGGAAGTCTTTCTTTGGTGCATTATTTGATTTTATCAAAATGGTTCATTGCAGTTAATGGGAGTATCTTTTAAAAGGCTGTTCATTTTGGATGAATGGAGCATATCTATTGAGAAATTGTACTTGTAATTGTAGTTGTCCAAATCCTCTCAGCTACTGCAAAAAAAAAAATAAAAACTTTTGGTGTTGTTACTTTGACAATATAGGGCCATATCAGCCTCCTTGGAAAACAAGGCTTAAAATTATTTGAGGTAATAACAGTAAAACAACATCTCACTTATATTTTCACTTTTATAATCGTTTTTACTTATATGTCTGCACCATTCTGTATGTCTGTAGTAAAACGTCTGAGCTATCTGTGAAATATAATATTTCTGGATCATACCATCAAAAAAGAAATACGTTCTTTTTTTTAGAAGTGGCTAAAGAAAAGAACAAGTGGAGGGGCATCATTTTATGTTTTACAATGATCATTTAGGTCAGGCTGTTAAAAAAAAACCTGGTTGTTTGAGATGTTGGAACTCGTCTGAATGATCGAGAAGTCAAAATGTCTTAATAGTGTCTGAATCCTGTACCACTATAGCCATTAAGGTTAATAAGGCCGACAGATATATAATGACCACATTTAGTTCAGTTAACCCTGCAACCCCTGTACCTAATGGACAGTCTACATATACTGCTAACATCACCAAGTTTGCACCATCTGGTTAAAAGTGAATAAAATTACTTAGGTAAGGGATTAATTTGTATTTAACAAAAACATCTTGCTTGTCATTTAAATTGTTGAAGCAATACTAGAAGAACATACTACTTATGCGTTTCAAAATATACAGAAACGAATCAAATGGGGGAAAAAAAGTAAGACAAAGTTCCAAGTATTTGCTTCAACATTTGCATTTATGCCAGTAGCTATTCAATTCAATTCAATTCAGTTTATTTATATAGTGCCAATTCACAACACGTCATCTCAAGGCACATTACAGTTACTAGATCATACAGTCAAATTGATTCAAAGTTTTCTACCTAAGGAAAACCAGTTGATTGCATTGGCTCATTGACTCGAATGTAATCCCTCACATTAAGCATGCTTGTAGCGACAGTGGAGAGGAAAAACTCCCTTTTAACAGGAAGGTTTAGTATGATCGCACCCAAATTAGCTCAAACTATTACAATAAGTCTGTACCCTTTGGATCTTAAGCCTTTATCTAAACTTTATTATACGTTTAGTTGAGTTGTATCTCTTAAGGTAAGAGGCTGATAAAGTTTACTTTAACTGACAAAGCTGCACTTCCTCTGGCCAGATTGTTAGCCATAACTAGCTTATCCCTGGAGTAAACAATGACTGAAAAGCCATTGTCACAAGCTGCAAACTCACACTGCGTAAAAATAAAAAATCATCAACTGCCATTTCATTTGAATAATAAGTTAAATGATGAAACACAAGAAAAATATCTTTGGATATACTGCTCCCAGGAGGACCAAGAAGTTGCTTATCCAGAAAGTTATTTCTAACTAAAGGGAGAAATAGACTCTACTGTTCTATTAAAATAACTTATGTTTTGAAGCCCTTCATGAATTGCCTCAACCTTGTAAAAGCTATGCTGATATAGATCTGAAATCTGATTTTATGCTGAATCAACCCAATATGGCACCCTACGGTGTGTTGATCTACACATAGGTATTTGAATTCCTAATTTCAAGCTATGAGAGCTGCATTTATTTAAAATAGGATGAATTAGACTTCGGAAGCTCATGCATTGATAAAAGCAATACTTGATTTTGGCTAATTAAAAACCAAATAAGTTACACATTGTCCCTTTAAGTTTACCCATGTAAAAATTATGTAAAGCTGAACATACTTTTAAAAGTTTTTAAAAACTTGATACCTACTCAAAATTCTGATCTGTAAACCCATAGCTCATTACTAAGGGGTGTTTTAATTAGCACTGTACAAATATTAGTGATCAGAGTTACAAGACAGACTTGTAACTTTAATGAAATTTTCTTGATTTATGGTAACATAATGGTAATTTAACAGCAATATTTTACTATACAATAAATAAGGTGATTTCTGATTAATATTTATGAGAACATCCAGTTAATGTTGCTTACGGACTCAGGGAGTGTACGGCAAGTCAACAAACTGTCATTTGTGACAGCAAACCTGTCATCCCCCACTGTTAAATAAATATTGAAGCAGGAGTTTGTGTGTGTGTTTTCTCTTAGCAGGGGATGACTAATTATGATTCTGCTTGCAGACAATCGAGTGCTGAAGCAGGCATTGTGTTCTCCTTAGATAATACCCTTCTGACAGAACTATTGCTGAAGCTACTGTAATAAGTCCTTCCTGCACCCTCTCTCCTTCCTTTACTTTCCTCGTTCTTATTCTTTCATTTATCTGTCTGTCTGTGTCAGCAGAGACCCTGTTGGAGCCAGAGCATTTTCATGGAGCAGCAGCCTGACAACTAGCCATCTATTTAGGGATAATGGGGCCTACTTACGCCAGAACAGATAATGCTGTTGTCTACAAGAAGTGCAAATAGTCCCCTGACAGAAGAGGCGGGCCGAGTGTGATGCCTTGAGATCTTTTGGCATAGATGGTTGGCAAAATATCAGCAAAACGCTGCCCTGCTTAAAGGCATAATATAAATATCACCAAGTGAACTGATTTCTGAACATTAAAAAAGTGTGATTTGAGTATGTTTCTGTGCAGATCTGGAAACTGCTGGGAAAATTAAGTGCACAAGAGGAAAAGAATCTGGGGCGCAGAATCCACTGGTGCGAGGGTTTCTTTTTTTTCAAAAATTTTTGTAAGCAAGGGATTATTTAATGAAAAGAAAATATTGGCTATTGACCAAAATCAACAAATATTAAGTTTAACTGACTCTGGCTACGGACAGGTTGATTAGAAAACCTATAAAAATCTAATCCGGGAATGAAACACAGTAAAAAATTTGAAAGGAAACATAATGAAATGCTTGATGAATTGTTGGCTCATCTTCAGCATGGTCACAATGGTCACAATGGTTTAATTCTGACTGGAAGGTGTTTTTAGATGATGATTTAGAAGCAAAAGAACAGTATGAAAAAATACAGTGTTCAACACATCATCTGAGGAATTTGGTACTTTCATCCATCACCTTAAACAAAAATAAATTCCATTAAATCGAAGCGCTCTTGTTGAAAACATGTTACCTGCACCCGCCTTAGTAACACAGTGGGAGTATTTGTTTCACGATTGCCTGACACTAGGGATGTAAACGAATACTTGACTTATTATTAATTGTCCATTAATGGCTTATTATATTCAAATTTGTTCCATTCTCTTAAAAGATATCCCTTTCTTGTTGACATATTACTGCCGTCCACCAGACGGCACCACTGTTCATTCTTAAGCAAACCCTCTGCTTAAGGGCTGGTTATACTCCCCGAAGCAGTGTGTCGCAGTGAGCTTTACGCAGACATTTTTTATTGCGGTCACCTACAATTTGGGAAAGGTGCAGCAGAGTGTCTGCAGAGGGGGGGGCGGCGACGTATTTTTGTTCACTGCGACACCTATGCAGACAACCTAGTTTCGAAGTATAAATCAGCCTTTAACCACAGGAGAAGTAATGCCAGAGCAGAGGGAGGCACACTAAAGCAGAAACATGAATCAATCATGAGTCCGGTCTGGGATTATTATTATTACCTCTGCTATGGAGGTTATTTTTTTGGTTGTGTTTGTTGGTTTGTTAGCAGGTTTGCTTGAAAATTGTTGAATAGAATTTCATTATATTTTAACCAGAGTTTCACCCCATGCCAAGGACCAATCCATTAAATATTGGCAATGATCCAGATGTTATTCCACATACAGAAATTTTAAAGGATTCTTTAACATGGTCTGATGGGGATATATGGAGGAACAAGCAGTATCCACCAAAACCAGAGGGTGGCAGCAGTAACTATTATGTTACGTTCAGACCACAAGTAGCAGAAGCAGCTAGTTTACATGCAAAGTCAATGGTTGATGTGCACCAAAGCGCACGTTTTGAGTAGCAGGAGCAGCGCGTCTGAGCAGCTGAAGCAGCACCTCACGAGATTCTGAGTATTTGATGCGTGTGACAAGCTTCAGAAGCAGCAGCTGCTAGTGTAGGAAAAATTGAACTTTTGCTGCTCGGTGTGCCACATCAACCAACCAGAGAAGCTGGGAGGTGGCAGGGAGACTGACACAGTGCTGCTGATGCAGATCGCTATGATCACTCCTCTGAAACAGTTTATTAATGCCTCAATTAACTTAAAATATTAGAACGCCTTCTAGAACAGAAAACCGCAATGAGGCAACCAGGCCAGAGGCTGCTGTTGGACGGGATTCCTAGTGAGAGCTAGTGTACGGCACCGACAGCTAAATAATATTTGAAGGCAGGATCGTAATCTTGATGAACTCACTGCACAGATGAAGTTTTCAATTGGACTTTCAAACTAAAAAAAATATTTAAACTACTTTTTACAGAAAATAAGGCGGCCATTGTTACAAGGATAGGGTAGCTTCGCCCAGCGTACTTTAGACCCCCTTTTCGATTTCGACCATGCAGCTAGAACAGCAAAGATGCTTCAGCCGCGCGTCAGAACTAAACTTGTACAAGCATAAAAAATGAAGCAGTACACGCATTTCTACTGCTTCTGCTGCATGTAGTCTGAAACGTAGCATTAACAGTTTCAGCATTGGAATCAAAATACAAAATATCAATAAGTATTTTACTGAAGACAAAAAAAACAAAAAAAGACAAATGAAGTCTCGATCTGCAGATCAAAAAAGAAAGCAGAGTACGAATGAAAAAGGTGAGAGCAGAACAAACACCAGAGGCTGCAGTCACATGCCGTGCCTCAGCCAGGGCAGCCATGCAGAATTATGGGTCGGTTTGTTTGTTTAAGCAGGATTGCTTGAAAATTTATGAATGGATATTAATGCAATTTTTTACTAGATGTGGGCCTCAAGCCAAGGAGCAATCCATTGAGGTTTGGTAATGATCCAGATTATGAGTGGGTTTTAGCTTTAGGTATAAGTCTCACTATGGAGCAAAGTTACCGCTTGGCAGAAGTCTGTGCTCTCTGAGTGCTGCTTTTCTAATCTATACTATTTAATAGTGACAAGGATGCAGAATTTAATTTATGCTGTTCTGTCTGTAAATATAAACACTCGATAAACTCTCAAATTTATGTTTTAAAGAGTACCCAATATACTGCTTCATCACCCAGCACGAGGCACCTATCGCTTTCTCAGCTGCGCTCAAATCGCAAGTATGTGATGATAAAAAGTGTGGGATGCTACACAAGAAAATTTTAACATGAGAGAAGACATGCAAACAAGAAGCACTGTAGATTGGGAAAGTATTATTAAGTCGACACAATTCATGTATTCAAGTTTCAATCTTCCTTTAAGAGCAACCAGAGCGACCTGTTATAAAGTACTTTTGAGAGCACAGTTTCTACTTCCTAATTGTTGGATTAAACTAAAAACAGGGAGCTAAATCACAGCATCCACTTCATTTAGACTAACTAAATAGTCTGATAGCATGTCAAAGTAACATATCCTGTCTTTTAATGATAGTTTTACAATTTTATACATTGGAAACAGGTGTTTCACATATTTTATTCAGTATTTACTTCATTAACTTATTAGGTTCCTGTTTTGGTATTTATCTTACTAATGTGTTAGAACATATGTATGGTTTATTCAGTCAATATATAAGTCAGCTGGCACGATAACTATTTCAAAATATTACGATGTACAATTTCTTTCTTAACTCAGCCTATTGTAGAAAAATTATTTAGCCCTTCAGTTTGTGTAAAGATTTTATTGATACAAAAGAACTCAAATTTTTAAGTTGATGGATAAGATCCATCAACTTTAGATCAATTAATTAATCAAGAACTTGCATCCCTACATGACACTAAAGGTACAGTAGCTTGTTCATTTCAAGGACAAATAAACTTTACCTTGAAATTAGCAAATAGGTGTGTTATCCTTTTAGATGCCCCTGGCTGCCATCGTCTTAATGAAGAAGGGCATTCTACTTCCTCCCAGTTGTCACCCTTTGTCTCTTTTGGTAGTTTAAGCATTCCCATAGGTGGCTTTTAACGGATTTCAGAGTGCAACCCATGCATTCAGTGCATAGTGTTACGTTAATTCATCTTTCATTTGTTACAGTCAATATCAAATACTGCAGAAACTGAGAGGGAAAAACTCAATTATCTATTAAAATGATCCCCACTTATTGGCTCAGTTTAAACTCAGCTTACATGAGATAAAGTTGCTTCATGAAAGTGTAGCTCCCCGTGTCCAATCCGAGGTGAATCTTGCCTCTTTAGAACATTAAGTAATAATAAATTAAATTTTTTCTTATTCATTTTTACAAATGTAGTTAAAACAGCTGTCCTCTAACACTTTCACAGTGACATTTTGCTTCTGGTTTTAGTACCAATACTCAATGTAAACTGAATGACTGAAAGGTGAAAAACATTTAATAAAATTGTGGAATACTCATCAATATAATAAGTCTACAAGAAAAAATTAAAATGTGCAAACCCAAAAATATGTGACTACATACGTATATAAATGATAAAATTGTCTCTGTGCCTGTCTCTTTGTGCCAGAATCCAATGGCAGAATGAGAAGAGTCATTTTCCTCTTCTGGCTGCAGACAAGAAACCACAGCGAAAGAAAGGAAGGCTAGAGGGGGAGGGGAAAATAAAATAAAGAGGACTGACAGATGTTACTATAAGCCACATGTGATTTATTTTTTTCTTCAAGAAATGATCTGGGTAAAAAAAAAATTCAGCAAAAATTGGTTTAAATGTTTCTATTAATTTAATTCTTCTACAAAGCAAATTACACAGGAAGATCATCGAAGAAAATTGAGCAGGAGGGTGCAGAGACTCAGAGAAATGGATGAACAGGATGATGCAGCTTTCATTTCAGCGTAGAAACTCAAAGTCTATCTTCATCAGTGACCCACTCTGTGTGTAGCTCTAACTGCAATGGGAGGAGCAGCAGACCATAGGGATCAAAGCCAGCTAAATGTAAAGATCAAAAATGAGCTTCTACACTAGCGTTACAGTAAAATATGTATGTGTTCCTTTTCCTGCACGCAGGGGTAATTGGCCTTTTCTTTGATGGTATTAGGTTTTGCCATGGTGCTAAACTGAGGCTAAAGGGATGGAGGAGAGGTGAGCAGGGCTCCTGATGTGGGGGAGGGCACTGTGAGCACTGAAGAGGGAAGTTAATTTATGTTGGCAGAGAATTAGGTTTTACTGGCCTTTATGGGCCTGTGGACAGGGAAGTAAGAGGAGCGAAAACTGTGATGCGTTTTGGCGAAAAAAGGTTCAAGAGTTGAAAGAACACGACATGGCTCTAAGTAAGCAATCTGGCTTCAGTGCTGTAGGCCACAGCTAGCTGGCTCTAAGACAGCTTTAGATAATGGAGTTTAAGCTTGAACTTACCACAGCCTCTCTCGTCGCTCCCATCAAAGCAGTGGGGCACTCCGTCACACTCCCAGCCACCCGGGACACACGTTCCATCTTCACACATGAAGTTTCCAGGAATGTTACACTCTGTGGTAAAGTTATTCCCAGGAAGCAGCTGGCTGTCTGATTTCAAAAAAGAAAAAAAACAAGAATGTTATACAATATCCTCCCTCCATAACGAAATCAATTACCAAAGCATCGGCAGCAAAGTCGAGGCACATAACCATTATCCTCTTACTTCCTTTAAGGCATAAACACATTAAAAGGGAAGCTTTTCTACAAAATGCAGAAGAAGAAAATAAAGAAAATCACATGAATACTTAAAATGAGATGATATTTTAGCACTAACAGCTCTGTTGGCAAAACCACTCATTCAAAGCGAGGCAGTATCTGAATAGAAAAGATAAGAACCTAAACGCCAGTAAACACAGAGCACCCATTTTACACATCCAACCTAGATGCTCTGATTCCCATACATACTAAGATCAGAAACAGACACTTCCATACAGAGATTTTGGGCTAAACTAGGTTTGGCTCTATCTAGTTGATGCAGTGAAGCTGCAACATAATAGACTGGAATGTGAAACATGGCCTTTAAGCTGAGGGCTGACACTGCATGGCGAGCAGTTTTGCTCATAAACAAAGCTCTGAAAGTAATTAGGAGAACGGAGAACACATGCTGCAGCACCAAGACTAGGATTTGTTGTTAGCAGCTAGCAGCTTGATTCAAATTGAGAATATAATGGGGAGGGTCAACCTCCTGTTAAAAGTTCTGGTCACTCATCATTTTATTATGGTATTAAGGGGTAACCAGGGAGACGTGGATAAGGACTTTCCATAGATGCTTCAACTCACAGTAGAGGGAAAACATTTAAGATAATCTTTAAACCATAAATTTACAATCTAATGTCATTTGTTTTTTCTTATTTCAGATTACATTTTAAAGTGGTTTCTAAACAGGGTTCTGACTAGGAATTACTTTTTAAACTTGTTCTTTGCTGTCAGGGCAGTAGCATGTTCCGCTGCCTCAGTGTGCTGATGACAGTCTTAATGGTGCGGGATTAATATTTTAACTGCACTTTTCTCACATGTGTGTAAAGATTGAGGTAACTGTGTTTTCAAAACACCATCGCTCGTTAAAGTTAGGTTATTGCTTTGATTGCATTGTAATTCTAAAAGTTTCGGCATAACCAGCATCTGTGCTGAAATGTGCTGGGATGGAATACCAGATAACAGTCATGAGTGTATCAGCCTGATTTTCAGTAATACTGATTTTTCAATCATAACATCCTTTTACACTGTAATACCCTGGCAATGACCTTGCTAAATAAACATGGGTAAACATTGGTAACTATATATTGTTTAGTGCTGTTTAAACAGATTTGCATGCGAGTATTTACAGAAAGCCTTTTTCAAATGAAAATTTTAATTTAGGAAAAAAATGTAACCTTATCCTATGGTAAAATATATTAGATTTCCCCTTGCTGACTTTATTTGGTTTAAGGATGAGTTCATAGGTGTCCATAAGACATTTCCCAATCCTGACATGCAACGTAGATATAAAAAAAAAAAAAAAAAAAAAAAACCTTTCAGTTCCTGAATTTACTACAAAAAACAAAAGGAAAGTCACTTTTTGAGACCCTCGGGGTTGGAACATATTATTCATTCAGCTGTTCAGGTAGGTATCTATATAATGTATAGTGCTGTTTAACCAGTTTTGCCCAAAACATATTTTGTCAGATCTTCACCTGATATTCAATATAAAAAGGATAGCATGTGAGTATTTACAGAAAACTTTTCCTAAATGAAAATCTTAATTTAGAAAAAAATATAACCTAATTCCATGGTAAAATACATTAGAACAATTTACTGAGAATGCTGAGATTTCAGCTTTTGGTTCTGCTCACACTGCTTTCTTGTTTAAACTACATTTTTGGTGCCTTTTTTCTTTATTGTGTGCTTTAATATCTTTTATCTGCACGTAAACTTAGCAGCTATCTTAATTTATTTCCGACTGCCTCTGATTTAATCCTGTTTTATGGTTGACTGAGAATTTGCCCAGTTAATATTACTGGTTTACCGTGGCGTTATGCTATTTTTTTCCTGTAAAAAACACTTAACCAAAGAAGACTGTCAAAAAGTGAAAGCAAAAAGCTTTTTCTTTCAAGCTACTGCACACATTGTGCTCTCATAAAATTCAAGAGACAAAGCCACTGAGATCTATAACTTTAAAAAGGTTTACAAGATGATTTCTGAGGCTTTGGGACTCCAGCGAACCAAATCCAAAGTCATTAACCCCAAACAGAGAACAGAAACACAGAACAGTAGTGAACCATCCCAGAGGTGGCTGGGCCTTCTCCACATGGAGGATCCAGTTACGATGTAAGAAAAAAAGAACCAAGGACAACCATTAAAGCCTCTGCAAAGCCCCAGTAGGTGTAGTTAAATTTGAAATTTAACGATTAAAGCAAAAAAAGAAAAAAAAGGACCAAGAACAAGCCTGGAATTCAGTCTAATTCAGATGCAAGGGAATGATCTAATATAAGCTGCTGATGCTTAAAAAAGCCCCTATGTGTCCAGATTAAAAGGGATCTGCGAGAAACAATGGGGCTTAATATCTGCAAGTCTTAAGAGGATTGACTGGTATTTTTTTTTTTTAAAGCAACAGGTTTCCTTAATCCTAACTGCTGTCTAAACAAAGTCTTACACTAATATTAACCATTTCTATTAAACATGAAATTTCAAAAAAGCTGCCAAATTTAGTTATAGTGCATAGATTTGCAGCAGCTACTATAGTCTCCTTGTACAATCTACAAACCCGAATGGTAAGTTAGTGGAAGATTGTGAAGCACTTAGGAGTAAATTTGTTTAAATTTTATTAAATTTTTGAAAAAAAAAAAGGGAAAATAGAAAAACAAGAAAACAGAGGGCGTGTTGGAGGACGTAATTATATTTATGCACGGAAACGCGTTAAAAGAAATGGCTGAACCTGTGTTTAAAGGTGCCCACAAGGATGCATTATTAGAATGCAAATTCCTTGCCTGTTTACATTCAGACAAAAGTTTGACAACTGCATTATAATAAAGGTTTGCATTATTAAATCCTGGTGGTTTCATGGGACTATTATAACTTTTTTTTCCCAGCTTTGCTGTAAATCAGAGCAACACTTAATTTTTTTTATAATTAAACATAAAAAAATAATCAAAAAAAGGGTTTAGGCAAATTTCTCATTACTAATAGAATGCAACATATATACATATTATATGTATATATTAGGGCTGAGGACATAACATGTTAATTTTGATTAATTACTTATGTATATTTCAATACATAAAAAAAAGGCAATTACAGTAACACAAATTTCTTAACTTACGTGTGCAGCAAATGTTAAAACTCTGAAAGCTTGTATGATTGTATGCCTTGTTGCTATTTATTCTTTAGCCTTATTCGGTTCACGTACTGGTCAGTTTAGACTTTAAAAGATGTAGTTTTCCAAAGTGCTTGCATTTTGCTTTAGGGGATTCTAAAAAAGTATATATATATATATATATTCTCAATCGACACAAGCCTCAGCACACTTGGAAGAAAAGAAAAATGTTGGTCCTCTGCTAAATACGTTATGTATTGATGCAATAGTAATTAGACTTAGACTTAAACTTAAACAACTTTTATTGAAATTTCTTTTTGTACAGCTTTCATGACATTTCCATTTCTTAAAGTATAGCACTGATCAAATGTAAACAGTGTGGGAGAAAAAACATGGTGCCAAAAAACAAATTGATATAAATTGATAGAATTAAATATATATGGTGCAATTATGCATTTTGGTTTGGTGTTTTTAGTATGATGCAGAGTGACATGATTTAGAGTTGTCTCAATAGTTCAGCCTTCTGATAGTGGTGGGGAAGAAGCTGTTTCAGAATCAGAGGGCAGCAGGGAGAACAGTCCGTGGTGGGGGTTTGATAATGTTACTGGCTTACGACATGCAGCATGGGATGAATTGTCTTTCATGGATGGAAGAGAAGCTTGATGATCGTCTCTGCTGATCTCACCACCCTTCTCACCTTCCTCCAGTCTGAGGCGCTGCAGCCTCCACACCACACCATGAGACAGCTGGCCAGAACGCTCTCTATTGTGCTTCTGTAGAAGGTGGTGAGGATGGGTGGGGGCAGATGGGTTCTCCTCATCCTCCACAAGAAGAACATGCTCTTTTGTGCCCTTTTGAGCAGTGAGGTGGTGTTTACAGTCCAGATGAGGTTGTCTGTGATGTGCACCCCCAGGAATTTGTTGCTGCTGACCACCTCTACAGCCGAGCTGTTGATGAGCCGTGGAGCATGGTTAGGTTAAGTTCTTCCTGAAGTCGACAATGATCTCCTTCATTTTCTCCACAATCAGGATCAGGTTATCATCTCTGCACCAGCCCACCAGGTGCTCCACCTCCTCTCTGTAGTCCTGGTCATTGTCGTCTCTGATGAGGCCCACCACCGTAACCTGGGGACACAGTCATGTGTCATCAGGGTGAACAGCAGGGGGCTCAGGATGCACCCCAGATAAAACCCTGTGCTTATGGTGATGACATCAGAGGTGTTCTGTCCGACCCGGACTAACAGAGGTTGTTTGTGAGGAAGTCTAGCAGCCATTTGCAGAAGGCTGTATTGAGTCCAGCAGTTCCAGTTTGCCTATCAAATGCTGTGGGATGATGGTGTAGAAAGCTGAACTGAAGTCCAGGAACACCATCTGCATGTGGGTGTACTTCTCCTCCAGGTGTGCCAGGCTCAGGTGAAGAGCGGAGGAGATGGCGGTTTCATCGGTAGGAGAACTGGAATGGGTCAAATGTTGGGGGGAGACTGGAGACGATGTGTTCTTTAACCAGCTTTTCAAAGCACTTCATTATAATAGGAGTCAGTGCGACAGGCCGGTAAGAATTGATGCAATCACAGAAGTGATTGAAGTAGGTTTGATTAAAGGTCACTACACTCAGGCAATACACAGTGAAACGCTGATGATGTTATAAAATTCTTACCAGAGCTTTTATTCGTGCTACAGATGTCTGATATTTGATCAGTACAAACAGTCAGCCCCATCTTACATCACAGAAACTGACAGCAGGGAAAAAAATGCATTTTTACATCATCCCACCTCTGCTGTCTTGTCTGCTGTCTTGTTAGTACTTCAGGTACAGCTCCTTTCTATAATGACACAAACTGTCAGATCATCAATGGGGATGATGTCAAGTACTGTTCTGGTTTGTATTAGAATTCATTTAAAAGTGTAAAAAAGGAATTACGATGAAAAACATAAAAGCAGCTGTAGTTCCAGTTATATTTCTCTTAACTCTGACCTTTTCTAAACTGACAACATAATTAAAATAGTTAGGGATAAAATAGTTTGGGATAAATGTCATTACTGATATCTTTGCTCTGTGGCAGTTTAACCTGTTTGGTATTTTCTTTTTGCATAACCAAATTCAATCTGTCACAGGAAAAATTTCAAAGCATTTCATGTAAACAGCTCCTTTTTTGTGACAACGATGGTGAGAAGAAATGTTTTAATGCAGGAATCCAGACTTCTTTTGGTTTAACGATAAGTTCATAGCTGTCAAAAAGACATTTCCCAACCCTGACATGCAACATAAAGAAGAAAATAAAAAAACATTTCAGTTCCTGAATTTACTACAAAAATCAAAAAGGAAAGAAATCTGTCACTTTTTGAGACCCGCGGGGTTGAACATATTATTCATTCAGCTTTTCAGATTTGATGATAGCGTTGTCACAGTCCCAGCTCAGAGTAGAAATGCCCAGCCTTCCAAACTTTATCTACACCAAGCTTAAACTTCCAGTTGGACTTTTCCTGACACAGAGCTAAGAATTTATCTGCAATCGCTTTTTGCCCTCTCCTGAAGAAGAATTTCCTCTTAGCAGATGAATGATTTAAATGATCTCTTGTAACTTTTGGTCACTAAGGGAGCTATACCTGTAATTGCCTGTATTTTGCTTCCAAAAAATCGAAAATAATAACAAAGATATATGACTGAACACTAGGAGCAAAGTGTTAACTTACCAGTATAATAATAAAATTGAGAAAAGAGAATCGGTTTTACATCTGGCTTCTTCTATCAGCCTGCACCAATGAATAAACTACTTTCCATGATCGACTCTTGTTTGTTCTTGCGGACGATCCCTTTAAAGTTTTCTCTTTTAGCCTCCTCAGAAGGTTTAAACTCTTTCCTTGCCTCAGCTGTGACTAGCAGTCAAGCAGGTGGAAAAAGAGTAGGGCAAAAATCTTAGCTCCATGATGATATGAGAGCCTGTGGCCATAAAGTGATATGTTCGTCCACGTCACATTACCTGGCCAACGATGGTGCATCTTCTCCCAACTTACAAAGGGGTATTTCAAGAGGGGAGCCCCCATGTAGCATTGATAGTGTGAAGCACTGTATATTCGCCTGAGGAATCATTTCAAATAACTCATATGCATCAACTCTTTAGGTCACAAAGTCTGTGGTGTGCCTTTAAGTACATTGAAAAGAAGTCTTCTAAAGGATTCCTTTATATATTCTAGATATAAATTAAATAATTTAATTCTTAAAAAACTGAGTAATAACACTTTAAAAACAACCAATACTAAAGGAAAGCCTTTGTACTAATAAAATCTAGCTTTGCTTTAGCACAGCTGATTCTGATGACTGCAGTTCAGCAAAAGCCTGTTAATCAAGTATCAATGTAAATCAGCGGTGCTGGAGCACGGAAACCTCTAAAACCTGCTGTAAAGTGGCCATCAAGGACCAACTTTGGGGATGCCTGCTCTAGCGGAAAGAAGAAAGAACATCTCCTGTAAGTTTCTGGAACACACTGCAGCAGTAAGAGTAAGAGTATGCACCCCCTGCCACTTTTACATAAATATATTATAGAAGTTTTTTGAATAAACTGTCAGAATGACAAGCATTATACAAATGTATGATAAAAAAAATACCGCAAAATGCAAAATATTAAACTGGTAAAATGCAAGGTCACTTAACAGAGATGCAAATGTATGAAGCTACTTCTTAGAAACAACTCCATCCTTACAGAAAACATTATGCGTTTTCCAAATTTCAACTTTTATCACCAGCTTTAAAAAAATAAAACCATCTCAGCTGTATTTTTTCATTTTTCATTATTATTATTTGTTTAGCTCCACCAAAAACCAGATTTACACAAACATGCAGATGTTGAAAGAACAAAGGAGCATAACGAACCACACCACAGAGTATTTAGGTACTTGGTGGGAGTTAATACAGGGGTATAAATGTATAAATATGTTGAGAAATCTTAAAAAAGCAAAATATTATACACTATATATGTCATGATCTTGATGCTGATGACTGGCCTGTTTACTCATTTCATTCACCTGCCTAGCCCCCCCCTTTTTTTTTCCTGTTACCGTTTATCTGATCCACCTGCTACCGCATCTATTTAACCTGCCTTCTACCAGTTATCAGTGCCAGATTATTTTCAAGCCTGTGGTGAAAGCTTTCTAGTATAAGTGTTTCTGATTGCCTGATCCTGATCCCATTCCTGCCTCTGGACCTCAAAGCCTGCCTCCTCCAGTTCTGACCTGTTTGCCAGACATGTCCTCAGACTCCTATATGATTTCTGGCTGTGTACCAAACCTGGAACTGATTCCGGATTCTGTCCTAGATTTCCCGCCAGTACCTCTTCGGACCTCTGATCTCCTGGTGCTTAATCCTAAAAATGTCCTCAACATCAACTTGCAAAAATTTGTTTCGGTGCATGATGGGGTTTTACATCTAAAGGATAACGTTTCCCGTCTTATGTGCATTGTTGCCAGGTTAGGATGTGTCAGAATCTGGCAGTTTAGGATGGCCGTCTATGGGGAAAAAATGTTTTTCTTTAGATTTATGGCCTAAGAGATCAATAGACTTTGGTTCAAATGGTGTGAGATTTCGTATATACAGGTGGTTTATGAACATTTTTGGGCTGGAGAACGTAAGTCAGTGACATATATATATATATA
>NW_015150577.1:967200-982628 GCF_000732505.1 Cyprinodon variegatus
TGGATGGATGGATGGATGGATGGATGGATGGATGGTGGATGAAAACATGCAATCAGCCTGACAAAAATCTAAAATAATACAAAATGGGCAAAATACAAAAGACAGTTTAAAAAAACATATGCAGAATAACAAAAAATAGACAGGGTTCAAGAGAAACCCATTTATATGTCTGTCATTTTTTTCTTTTCCAACATAAAGCTTTTAAAGCAATACCTATGGTTGGTAATGTATCCATATTAGAACAATGCAATGTACTTTTAGTGATGTTTAAATTCACTTGACCTAAATGGCAGAAGGATCAGCAAATCACAGGCGAAACTTTCTGAAGGACTGGTGTGGACATGTCCCCACCAAGCTCAGTCTGATGGGGACATGTTCCCATCAATAACTTCTGCTTTTTCTTCCCCTTTCCGCTCATTTACTTTAGGCAACTGTAACTGGAGTTGGGTGAAGCTGTTTGTGTTCAAAGCGTTTAGAGTCCTCTCCCAAGTCCCCCCTAACAGTGTAATATCATCGGATCTGTCGCTTTGAGACAAATTATCAGGGTCGCTATTCACTGCATACATAGTAGCTACTTGGAGCAGGAGAGATACACAGCAGGACTCAGTGAATTTTAACCAACAGCTACTTAGATTTATGTTTAAGTAAAATTTAGGAGACTGGTTGGTTAAAAGAATTAGAGATGCCATTGAAAAATACGTAAGTTTTTTTAGACATGCTGAGCTTTTTCAGCTAAAAATGGCAAGGGGGTGAAAATGTAGGTAGGTTAGTATTGCAATGCAAGACGCTTGAGAAAACAGTTTAAATGTTGCATTCTGTTTTACCAGTTAAAAAAAAGTTTGGCTTCTAAAAGGACCATGACTCCCAGTTACAGGGTAGAGTAAACACATATCTGTTATTTTCTTATTGAACAGACAAAATCAGACTGCAGAGCTTCTAGATATATTAAAAATTATTTTCTCTGGCATCATTAGTAGACAGGATCATAAATCTGTTCTTGAGCAGAGCACAGAAACAAGTGCAGGGACAGCTGCAGATTTACAGGTGAGACAGATTTACTGGGATATGCAAAATGCAATAAAATAAATCTCCAAGTTTACCAGAAATTTTACAAGAAAATAATATGTTATGCTCTAATTAAATTCAACTTATCTTTTTATTTTGTAATTCAGCAAGACTCAGAATTAGCTGTGCCAGCCAACCTAGAGACAGCCAGACTATAGGATACAGATTTAAATTAAAATATAAGAAACCTGCAAGAACTAAAGCACAAATAATACAGGAAAAATTTGTGTATAAATGAGTCTTTAAATATAACTGCAATATAACTATAATACATTTGATTTCCATCCATCCATCCATCCATCCATCCATCCATCCATCCATCCATCCATCCATCCATCCATCCATCCATCCATCCATCCATTCATCCATCCAGCCATCCAGCCATCCGCCACCACCCGAGCGTCCCCACCACCTTTCATCACAAAGTTACACCCTTCCAGCAGATTAAAACTAACATTAAAACAGTGAAGATTATTTTAAGCTAAAGACAGTTCTCTTTATATGTGTCAAACCAAGCTTGTTTTTCATTCTGTAAAGAAATTAAAATAGGTATGTTGTCGTGAGAAATTTAATTTAACTGTTGAGAAGTAGCTTTACCTCAGAATTATGAGAAAAAGTATTGAGCTATAAATCCACTCATTGGGGCAGATGTTTGTCAAAACCTTTCTTTAGTAAAATGTAAATGAATGAATGTATCTAGTTACAAACAACCACAGGTAGAAAATCAGGACAGGATGTTTTTTCCAAAAAACAAAATGGCAGCCTTTGATGCAGCTACAGTATCTTCCCATGCATTATGGCTTACTAAGACTTGCGTTATGTACAAAGGGAAATAAAACAGGCTTTGTGGAACAGCTTTTTTTTAATCATTTTTTTTTTATCTATATCTTTTCTGGTAATGTAAAACAAGAAGGTGGAATCCAAGTGTTAGGAAACACAGCTGCAGTGTACTTTACTTTTGCTTAAGCGTGACAGTTTTTTTCTTTTTTTTTTTCTGTATGCAAGTGTTACCCAGCTGTCTATGAATTACATTTAAATGCTTTATGACTGCCCCAAACCAGCATACATTTATTAGGCAAAATAATAACAAAGTATGCCCTAGTGTAAGTTAGACTTTCTCCATTTAGAAAATTTTTCGAAGAGCAATGTAAAATATGATAAAGTTGCTTTTACTCGAAACTTAAAAAATCTCAAATAAATGTCCTCTCCTGCTGATAAAATAAAATAAGCTGTTTATTCCTAACAATAATATTTATGACATATATCAGAATCGAGAATATTATATCAGAGTTAAGAGACATGTCGTACACAGCTTGTAAAATTTTTGAAAAACTATTTGCATCAACTGTGGCATATCATTTAGTGAACATAAATCCATAGTTATACTACATGAAAACTGAATTTTAGCATAGTTGAAAGTTTTGAAAGAACATTGATGTAGCTTAATGGCTAATGAATAGTCGGTACATTGGTTTCTATTTGGAGTGCTTACAGTATAAGGGCAAGGTTTAAAAGCAAACAGCTACTTTTCTTCATTTACTTTCCAGTTTCTATCTTACATCCTGAATAAACTGGCTGCACTCTGAAACTAGGTCACTGGGTGTTTTTACCCTGGAGAATTTTAAAAAGTAATTTCAACTTCATGAAATTTAATGTTGTTCATTTATTTAAGAAATATTTGTCCAATTATGCCCTAAAGGATGGGCTTTAGACTACTGATTTTTTTTTCTTTAGTCAGTTTACTTTTAACCTTCCAACATTCATTTAGAGTTTGTTCAGTTACACTTTGCAAATGATGCTTCTGAAATTGGCAGCTTATTGACCCCAGTGTACTTTAAGCATTTCTCAGAATATGAAAAAAACACACCCAGCCACCCACCAGCCAACGCAGTGGCACCCATGTGCCACTGCGTTGCAAATCCTATGAATATATTTATTCCAAAAGTCAGTCAGATGCAGGACAGCCAATTTTGTGATAAAATTGAAATACTGTAATTCTTGACAGCAGCCACTGAAAATATGGGAAATTTTAAAGCATGCAGATGGTCTGATATGTTCGTTCCTAAAATAACCTGAAGCCCTTTTTGGACAACCTCATTTTAATTCCATTGGCAATTTAAAGTTCTTTGTACTATCTAGCAAAATACCAAACAATGACTTATTCATTGCATACTTACTTAAGATATTGCAGGATCTACTGCAGTAGCACTAGCACCTTAAAGTGGACTATTTGTGTTTAATGTATACATTTATATTTTTAAAAGTCAAATATACATTTCATTGCACTAAATGCTCATAATAAACTGCTTATGAGAGCTACAAAACAAGCAGCAAACTATTTTCATTTTCATTCAGCTCAACTTATTTGATCATTTTCTTCATGCTCATTCACACCGACGCTGAACAGCCAAGAATTAGTTTCTTCCCACTCATGTCAGCATTTTTGCAAGCTTTTACTTGGGAAAAAGTGGTGGTATCAAAGGGGTGGTATCAAAAGCAGAGTGGGCTAGTGGCGTCCGGTAATAGAAGTGCACAGAGAAGAAAAAAAAAAAGATAAGTGTACAAAGTGCAGAGAGGTCCTGCTTGGATCTTGCTGATGCATTAGAGTTGGTCTTAGTATTTTCTGTTATTATTATTTTTAGCATTAATATTCATATTTCTCTAAAACCTAGAATGTGCCGCCACATCACCACCCCACAGTTTCACTACTGTGTTCTCCACAGGGACCCTCTGTCTAAAGTGGCGTCTGTCATGAATGGACCAATGAGCACACACTGCGCTTAGGCAATACTCATGGGAGCCATAGAGTCACATTTCAATTTGTTTATTAATTCAGATGCCTTTTAAGAAGAATATAGTTATACAAGTGTATGAAGAATTCCATCATCCATAGTAACGGGTGGGATAGGCTGTGTTACCAGCCACTGCTGAAATTTACCCACATTTGGCATCATTGCTGCTATTAATGTCAAGCTTTGGTTGTAAGAAGGCATCTTAAAAAGAAAATATATCATACAAGAAGTGGAGAGATTTCTGAGGTTCATTAAACGATGTATTAGAATTTAATCTTTTAGAGCCATCAGCCTATGTTTGTCATGGATCTTAATAAAGCTTGTTTGAAATTCAGTGTGGTTAAAGATATACAGTACACTTTCCAGGAAAAAAACAGGGAAACTTTGTATTTAGGAATCGTTGACTTTTTAACTATTTATAGCAAATGCTAAACAGGTTTAAAATGTGAACACGATGATCATTATTTTTTTTTTGTTTAAAACAACATAAAAGCCACTGTGACATTTCCTTTGCTACTAATATAAATAATTAATGACTTTTTATGCAAGGAAAGTTGGAATAAAACAATTTCAAAATGCTGTTATAAATTATGCACATATAAAAAAATCTCAAACGGACAAAATAAATATCAGTAGGTCAAGATCTGACTTAAACTAGAGGTCAGAAATAAAATAAAAAATGTTGATTAGTGCATCAATATAGCGATGCACAAATATTCCTATGGACTATGGATTGTCCACAAAAGAGATTGTGAAAAAGGAGCAGATATAAAATAGAATTAATAGAAACTACAGAAACAGCTGAACACGGGTTTTATAAACAATTAAGAAAATGGTTGAAAGGTTGGCTAATAAAAAAATGAAGGTTCACTTTTTCTGTCCTTGAATCTGAAGTTATAGCTGCCCAAAGCACCTTCTATTTCCTTTGCTCTGCAGAAGAAAGGTCAGTGATATAAATCTAAATCCGAGATGGCTGTTGGCTTGGCTGTTGCAGCTTTCACCCCCGTTCCTCAGAAGACTTGGACATCTGACCTGCATTGATTAGCCTTGGATAAAGGTTCTTACTCAGACTGAAATAACACCAGAGATTTGATTGGGCTGATGTTCCCTTTGCAGGACAGAGTGGAAATGAAAGTAATACCAGGGACAAAGCAATGCAAAAGAAAAAGAAAAAAAAAAAAAATATATATATATATACAACCAGTTCTGTCTTTAAAATAAATCCTTTTTTGTCGTCGACCAGAATGTAAACATCTCCACCAGTCTGCATTAGAAATCACTCGACGGAATCAGGTGAATATACGTGCACCTGAAGAAACATGCTGAATTTATTTCAACCCTGATCATTTCAATTCACACATGGGTAGCAAGGTCTGCTACTATGGAGGATAGAGGAGGGCTGGATCAATACAGCCTAGCCCTGAATAAAAACTAGCACTTTCAGGTTGACAGATAAAAATGGTATTTTTCAGTTAGACATGACTCTTAATGGGTTGGCTATACAAGCTGGAGGCTTTGAGGCTCAGCAGGGGTGTGGAGGTGATTTGGCACTTCCTTTCACAATGCGTGCCACACAAAAAAAACCAAGAGAGCCTATGTATATAGGAGAGTGACAGAGAGAGAGAGAGCTTTCTTAAAAATGGGAAAGATTCCCTGTTTTGTTCCTTCGGCTCACTGAAGCATTCAGTATAAATAGGCAGAAGTGTAAACAAACTGGTCTGCATCAATTAGAGCCACCTCAAAAGGACAGAGTTACAGAAGGATGACACAGGCAGTGAGCATTAGAGCAAGCAACGCCTTAATGGCCACAGACAGAAAAATCATTCATCCCTGGAAATAAACAGCAAGCAGGAAAACTATGAAACCAGCCTCCATAATACAAAGCTGACGTAGAATTGTTTTTTTTTATCTTATTTATTGTCAAAGGGCAAATCTCTTTGCTGAATCCATGTGTTCTGGAGGAGTATCACTGGCTTAATGACCTGTTGTGTAGGTAGTGTCATTAGGCAATAAAAGCTAAATGAGCAATTAACAATAAAGTTAAATTGAGCAAGACCCACTGTAAATTTGAGCTAATTTAAATTTATTGTGAGAAGAACAAAGTGCAAGTTCCAAAAAACACTCAGTTAAACCCCCTGCAAGTTATAATCCCTCCAATTAGTCAGATCATATGTTAAAAAAAATGGATTAACCTGTTTTAAAAAGATGGGTCTTGATAAATCTAACCATCCTTCGATTTTTATCCATTTGATATTTTTACTTTACCATTAAAACCTATTCAAATTCTATGCTGGACTCATTACAAAACCAGTTTTATGCTTGTCAACGCAACAGGTGAGTATGAATTATTTTGTTTGTTAAAGAGGTATTTCTAAGTAATAAATGAAAAGGCCAGTAACAGACAGCTGCTAAAATGATAAAATTGTGAAATGGGGCAGTACTGAACTATATAAAAAATCTTTCATGTTATTATGCAAAAAAAAAACAAAATCACAAACTATTATACAAATTCCGATTTTTCTTTGCTAGAACACAGCTGATTCAAGTGACTGCAGTTCGGCAAAAGCTATCAGTTGAAATTCTATAAAAAACGGTAAATAAGTTCTTCATTAACGGGAAATTCAAAATGACTGAGCTCTCCTCCCAGCTATATGCGCACTTATACAGGTTAAAAATAATAACCATCCTGTGTCTTAGCATGACAGTGAGGTTTAAGAGGTTTAAGAAGGACTTAGCCAGAGTGGTGAGGGTAGCAAAGGGGATTGTGTGATTCTACCAGATCTAAACTCACGTTACATTGCATGAGCCCAGAAGCATTGCCACAGATCCCACCTACCCAGGCAATGCCCTGTTTGTTCCACTTCTAGAGGGGCTTTTCATTGATAACAACTAGGTTTTGGTTCTTGCATGAATACAGGCAACTTCTAAGCCTAGATTCTATGCAAATATTTGTTATGATTTTTTACAGATAGAAAGCATTTTCCGATCTAACCATATCTGATACCAGGATTTAAGATGTTCAGGTATCAGTTGTTGGATTTTTTTTTTTTTTTATCTACAAAAAACAGGTCAAAAATGTCCTTATTTAATTTAAATTTAGAACATTTTTCTCTGTTCTATAATAATTTAGTAATACATTTTTTTCTATGATAAAGATCATTTAAAAGTAAACAGAAACAGATCAAAATTAAATATACACATCCAAGCCTGAATTACATTTCTATGATGATTTCAATCCACTTCATTGTACATATTTATTTTTTGTATACATTTCACTGCCTATGGAAAAAAAGTTCACCAAAAATACTTCTTAGATAATGTATTTAATAAAGTAGAACCCATCTTGAGGCTACAAGCTATATTAATATTATTTTTAACACTATTTTTAAACCGTATTCCTCAGATCTGCTCTGTTCCTTGATATTGTCAGACACCATGCTGTGTACCTTGACATTTTTATGATAGTGGTTAAGTCAGTATGTAGGTCATCTCTTGTATTTTCTTCTTTCTCAATGTTTCCAAAAATAGGACTTCCTGACAACAGAGAAATAGTCCTACTGAGCCCGATATGAGTAACTCAACTGGGACCAAGCTTCATTGTTCACATGTAGAAAAACATCCAAGATGTTGGGACATGTACATTTTGACTGGTTTGGGAGTTTCGACTTAATTTATTCTCATCAGTGTTTTTATATCCTGAGAGTAAAAAAAAATGAACTTTTCTTTGCTATTATGTGGTTATTTTGTTATCTTTCAAATTAATTTACAATATACCAATATCAGTGAAAGATAACCTGAAATATAAACAACTTATTTCAATTGGATAAAAACCCTATCTTAACCTATAATCTCCTTATTTATTTATACATTTAGCTAGGGCTGATACAATTAATTGGATTAATCGTGATGAATCGATTATCATTTAAATAATCTTCAACTAATTTAGCAATTGATTATTTGTTAAATGGAGTATAGAGACTTTAAAACATTCCTTAGGCTGACAGAGGAACCCACTTAGAGCAATAATTATATGAAAAAAACAAAACAAATTTGCATCTAAGATAAAAATACGTTTTTGTCTGTCTATATGCTCTATCCAGAACTCCTTAAGTGGAAACGTTTTACTTGCACCTGATTTAATTTAGTCAAAAGTCTTCTTTAAGGAACCTTTGGCTAGCAGATGATTGATTAATCATAAAAATAACCGACAGATTAATCGATTTGCAAAATATTAATTACTTGCAGCCCCACATTTAACTTCAATTGACTTGTTTTCAACCTTTTTTAGCTTATTTTCAGCCAAACTTTGCTCTAATCGCTACCTGATTTTTAAATTCAAGAAAACACGACAGAAAAACCTGTCTAATACCATGAACTGGGCTAGAATATCTAAAATAACTAAAAATAATGCTTCTAATTTTCTTAACTGAATTAATTAAAGACATTGTGGTGATAATTCAACAAGTTACGGATGCCTTCCTTATTTTGAAATAAGTCCAGACGTGAATTGTAACGTAAGGGGCCAAAAGAACTTCTGTTACACAGGACAGAACCAAGCATGGCTCAAAAATAATAAAACTTAGTTGTGTCTTATTGTTGGCTTTTTAATTCTGAAGAAAACTCCTAATCTAAATGCAATTCAAATTACATTTTATGACACTAAAAAGCCTGTTCATGTTCAAAAAGCCTCTGTTACGGCTGACACAAAATAACAGAAACATGGATGGAGCAAAATTCCTCAAAAGAAATGTAAAACACGTACCACATTTGCCTTTTCTGGCTGTATGGTGTTGCCCTAATGCAAAATCAACAACCAACATCATGCCCAGCTAGATTTCCAGTTCACACTTCACAATCTTCCAGAGCAACCCCCCACCAGTTATCTCAAACACTTGATGACAGCTTTCTCCACCAAGGCAGGCACAACCAGTTATTTGGATAAGAGGGAATTACTTTTTTACCTCTTAAAAAAATAAAAAAAAGTCCTTCACTCTGTATTTCTGTTAAGTGGCCTCTCTTGAAAGGTGTATTTAAAAATCAAATACCAATAGAAATTAACTTTTTTTTTTCTGTAGTTTTTTAGTTTTTTTTTTTTTTTTAGATTTTGGTCACAGATAACTGCTAAGGCTCCATTATTCAAGTCAAGTCAAGTCAAGTCAGCTTTTATTGTCATTTTCTACATATGTACAAGACATACAAGGGAAATGAAATTACGTTTACTCTCTGCAATATACAAATATACAAGAAATATACAAGACTGACATTTTAATCACTTGTTCATTATATAGGTTTTTCTGCTAGGATCACAAAAAAATCTGTGATTTCATGTCAAGACAAAATTGTTTTTCCTTTTTCTGTGAAAAAAAGATTTTTAAATAGTGGTTACATATTTATTTATTGTTTTGACAAATAAATTAAACAAAGCCACACAACTTATCTGACTGTTTTCTGATTCTTCATTTCAGAGGCTCACATGAACCAAATCCTGCAATTTTCATAGAGCCCTATCAGACTGTCAAGTTTTAAAGGTGAAATGCAAAATACCTCAATATGAGTTTTTTCTTTTCTTTTTTTCTTTTTTTTTTTTTTTTACTTCTTAATAAGCTTTTTTTTCTTTCTTTTAGGTAGTTCCATAAGGAAAAATTGGAACTCAAATATGGCCATAACTTTCAACAGTTTAACAAGGTATATTTTTCGATAAGATTAAAATGTTGAAGTGTGCTTGAATACTAAATTGCTCTACACAAACCACTGCGGCTCAAAACCCCAAAATGTGGCTAAGTTAAAATAAATGCACAAGGATGAGTGGGCAAGAACTGTTCTACATTTATCCAAATGTTTGATGGTTATTTCCACAAACATTGTCATAATCAGCTGTCGGTTAGGTCCACAAAAGGCTACCAGGACATATGATAATAGTAATAATACCGTCAATAATAAGTAGGTCTGTATTAAAAATAATAAAATGTTTGAACTTAGTAACTTTCAGCTTTAGCTACCTGTACACAATTGTATGACGGAGCATTAGGGTCAGGCTAGAGATTTAAAATTTTTTTTTTGCAAGAATAACCATAACACATCATGACATTACGATGTATTATGTTTACGATGTGTTATGATGTGCATTATGTGCACATCATAACATTACAAGAATCAAGTCGTAATATTAAGAGAATAAAGTTGTGACATTACGTTGTGACAAGTACTCACAATATTACGACTTTATTCTCGAAATAAATAAACTCTAGCCTGGTCCTAATACTCTGTCTTAAGATTGCACTCATCTAAAATACCACAGCGTAAGCATTTTGAGCATTATCATTGTAGAAGGAATAGATGAAATAAAATGCCATCCATATTGCATGTGTTCTAGCAGTAGCTTGTTGCCCTAATGCACCAGCAACATCCCCAGCTACATTTCCAGTTCACACTTCAAAATCTTCAACACACACACCCCCAGCACCACCTCTTAAATGATGATGATGGAGAAGTGGAATTTAATATTGCATCTATGTAACCTCTAAAATAACAGGAAGTCCATATATATCAGTCATTATTGGAAATGCCATACTTTGCTATCTGAAGATAAATCTGGTGTTGTCGATAACATAAAGCGTGATATCAGTGCAGCCTTTAATTAGTTGGATCATTTTCCCAGCATATGCATTTCAAAGCCTGCTTTAATGGCAGACTCCGATATCTGAGCCATATAATCATCTTGATACATGATGTGCAGCAATTAAGGGAAATGACAAGATGCACATGGATTGCTGATGCAATGGCAGTGTAACAGCCCTCATGAAAAAAAAAACTAATTTCAAGGAGCATTTTCTCAATTAAGATTTGAACTTATTCAGTCTCTGAAGTTACTCTGATGCACAGCAGAATTGTGAGGAGAGGGGAGCAATCTGTCAAAATCTAACAGCACATCTTTCTTTCTATACAGAGTTTAGTATCATTTCATCAAAACAAAGACGCGTCAATGTAACGTGAGACAGCTGACCACATTGCCTCATGCATTTCAGTCGCTGGGATGATGATGTTACTGCAGAGCAATATTTCTTGGAAACATATTTTCTCTCAGTGTGACTGTGTCACCTCGAGGTTGTCTATTCATTTACTGGCTAACTTGCATATACACACAGCTGAAAGATATATAGACTAAGCAAAGGAAGCACACTGAGAAAGAAAGCTAAACAAAACCAGCATGGCTTCTACTAAAGAGGAAAATAATGTTCACAATCTCCCATCAACAGTCGATGATGCATTTTTCCACATTTTATGATATCCAAGGCAGAAAAGGCACAATTCTTAAAAAAAAAAAAAAAAAACACTTTCGCACTAATAGTATGAAAATGTCACATTTACACACAAGGAACACATCTTAGGAAAAACAGACTCTTCTTGACCCACTCAGTCGACTGAACGTATTGCTTTAAAAGTTACAGACCACATGCAACACACACGCATACAAGGAGCAGATAAATTTCATATTTTCGAATGAATGTGTGACTTGTGTGGCTACACTTTGGCTGAAGTGTAATCAGACCACCAACATGGCAGCAGTGGGTGTGATGTGGCGTGCCACATCGCCGAGAGGCATTGCGGCATTAGCATATTTATGAGACTTTGAATTTTTGATGAGAAACATGGAGTAGATGTGGTTTTAATCCTTTCCATTTGTTTATTAAACATGTGTGAGAGAAGAAAAAAATACCTTTGACAAATTTGCATAAAATATTACAGAAAGTTTTATGCAAGCCTCTATAGGGAATGGTAATATAAAGTGTATGCTTCTAAAACTAAAGAAAGATTTATTTGTGTAGAGTTTGTTCTTTGCTTTTGTTCTTAAAAAAACGAGGGAAAAAAACAATTGTCACCAGTTTCGTTATTTTTTTCTTGTTTTGTTTTAAAATGAAATCAGAAATAAATGAAAATCCCAAAAACAAAAAAAGTCTTCAGTTCTCTGTTTAAATGGTATCTTTTTAAACGCGACCTGTGTCTAAGTGGCAAGGTCGCATTCATCCGACCTGTACGCCATTAATACTCAACAAAGGTCACAATTCAATATCCTGCAACGCGGGAAGAAAAACAACAACCGTGGCAGAGAGTAGTCTTTATTTTCAATCTTCGAGAAAAAATTGTGTTGTTAATGCACTTGGGAAGGTTGGGAAAAACATGAAAGATTGCAAGCTGTGCTCCAGCACTACCATCCATGTTTACCTCCATAATGTGTTCAAAAACAATGTTAACAACCATGCAAAAGAATCAGATTTCACAAAAAAATAGAAATTGAGCATTAGGAGCTGCACTGTGAACGTAGCTTTTTTCTTGTGTCATGTCTATGGATTTGAGCTAAAATGCTAAGCTAAAAACCTTTCTTGAGCATGAGGATCTTTTTTTATTAATTGCTGTTTAGCTCAAGTCTGAACCTGCAGGCGCTGCAGTGGACACACCTAAGGCAAGTCCTGACCACATTAAATTAGATACACAGCAGTCTGATAATAATACCTATAGGACTGGTTCAAATTATATCATCTAACAAAAGTCCATAAAAAAAAAAAAAACACTGAGTTTTAAGTGCCATAAGAATGCTAACAAATGCTGATAACAGCCTGCACAGAGAGCAGGCTGTCTGCAGATCAAAAAGATGTGACGTAAGGCTGTACCTAGGAATGTTCCTCAGGTTAGAGTCGCAGAATTCTTTCTATATCAAAGTGATGGAGTCGCTGTCTGACCCAGAGCAGAGAGAGAGATCCAGGCTCCGTAGTTTCTTGTCTCTACCTGTACCACAGCTAGCATTCTCTACTTTAATGAAGCAGATTAATAAATTAAAAATGCTGTGACAATAGCCAAAGCATTTAGTGGGAAGGCTGGTTGGAGATGTACTTATCCAACATTGCATGGGCAAATTAGAAGATAGTAATTTATAATAAAGGGCTTTATTTAATTAGATACCTATGTATTACTACTTCACATTTGTGTGTTGTGGGAAAAAAAAGTTGATACAAATTGATAGATATGGTTCCCAGCCTCCTGTCGACCCTGGGAAAATTGACCCCCTGTCGGCCAGTCTGATTACTCTACCTGTAAGACATTATCTTACATTTTGTTCATATAGTTTTTTTCTTATCTTCCTAATCATAATAACTCTAATATTAGTCTTAAGTTTATTCTAATTATTTTTTCTTAAATATATCCCTTTCTTTTCTTTTTATTTAGAGAAAACTAAACCTCTACTGAATCCCTTCAGAAATGAGCTCAATGAAAAATTCCAAACTGTGGATTTCTAATTAGTTTAATATTGCATTTTTCGATATAGGTTTTTAAAAGGTTTTTAAAAAGTGAAAACCAGAAAATGACAAGGTTATTTTCTTTTTGCATTTTTTTTTGAAAGACAAAACATAAGGGATTAAGAGATTGAGCTTTTGCTTGAATTTCAGATTTAAGTGATTTTTAACGAGTTAACAGCCCATATCTCGACTTATCAATATATGATCAACAAAACCTCCCAGAGAGAGAAGGCATTCCTTGTCCCTTGTCCTCCTTCTAAAACATTGCTTTTCCTCTGGTTCAGTCATTCGCTAATTTGGATGTAATCTTGGACTCACATTATCGCAAAAGGTAATCCATCTTCAGCCAAGGTTAAGGCCAAAACTGACTAGTATTTGTATCCTTTTTTGATTTGATCCACTTTGAAAACATAAATACTTTCACTTCTTCTATCTTAAAAGAAGGATGCACCAAGATTATTTGATTATATCTTTCTTCATTGCCACCCAGTCTGCCCCAGTTTACTTTTGCTTTCATTAAAACATAAATCATTATAGTAGAAAGAGGTTCCCTTTGAAAAAAGAGGGATAACACATGATTTACAGTAATACCAATATATATTGTGAAGGTAAAGCTCCAGAAACATTCAAAAACTCTGCCAAGTTGAGTAGGTAGCGTCTGCAGATGGTTCACAAGCATCTTTGTGTCTAATTGTGCCCAGTGCAAAAATTGCTTTCAGACCACTGAAAGTAAACACTATCAAGACAAATGGTTTACAGTATATACAGTATACTGTATTCCTTTAATTCAACATGAGCATGGTGTTTTGCTTTACGTAGGAACAATACGTGAGTAGCCCTCTTTACAACCATGTTATTTTGGTGTTTTGTTTTATTTTTACAGTCAAATCGATTTGATATTCTATAACCTCTGTACGAGCACATTTTTAAACTAAAGGGTTCAAATGTGGACTAGCTTAGAAACATTTTACTAGGACAACCAACTTAATTTCTTATTAAACAGATTCACTGTAAAAGATGGGTTATTTAAAGCCAAGTAGATTGGATGCTTAAGATAATCTAGAAAAGCACTCTCAGAGTGCAGACCACCGCTAAGTAGCTTATTTCACGCGATATATTGTGACGTCTGTATGTTAACACAAGTAAAAAAAAATTCCTGGCGATCCAGATCATCACTAAAATTTTGTCATTTGTTGGCAGTCACAATACGCACCTTCTCTGAATATTTCAGCAAAATCTATGTTAATTAAAACAAACTCCTTAGAGGAGGTAATTAAAGCTGCTTCAATTTCATAAACAAAGCATTATTTAAGGGCATGGACAACTAGTCAACCATGTTATTGTTACTATTAACATTACAAAGTAGGCTATTTTTAATTTGTTGAATACAATTAAGTTATCATCATGTCATATAAATCTGACTTTTTAACAAGGCACTATACACTTTTGATAACCTTGAAAGTCATTATATGCTCATATAAACTTGAAGTTTTTTCTTCTCTATTCAGACATGTCAGAGTTATTTATTCGTTAGGAATAATTCCAGTTGCACCTGAATATCAATAAGAATTATTATATTCTAACACATATATTTTCCAAATCTCAAATTCCAAATCTTTTTTTAGTTTGCACCTATCAATAACATTCCAGGCTGTAAGCCTCAAAAGATGCAGCCTTGCAGTGAAAATTTTAATTAGAATGAGACCACACAGCAACCAGCAGGGATCTACATGGACGAGACTGACTCTAAAAGCCTTGGCCTTGTTTAGGAGGCTGCATTATTGATGGTGCATCAGTGGGCAGAAATAGAGTGTGTGGTGTGGGGTTGAAGGGCCATCTGATGTCAGAGAGAAAAGGGTCATTTAGAGGGATAAGAACAGTTGTTCCAAGGCAAGCCTATTTCACAAAACAACAGAGCAGCTTGTAATATTGACAAAAACTACATGTTTCAACATTCTTAAAATGCTTAAACCTATGATCTTCTGATCACTGCCTGGGGCGGCTTTGAAGGTCTTTCAAAACATCCCAAATCTGGTGTTTGTGTACAAAACTGGAGAGAAAACTGGAATCAAACTCCATCAGATTAAAGTAAATGCTAGCCAGTGAAAGAGTTATTGATCACGTTTCTTTTCTTGTTTTTTTTTTTTGTTATGTTTTTTTTTTCCCAATAAGCAGTAAAAAAAACCTTTCTATTATCAAGTTATTAGGAACATCTCTGTCCCAAGCTTCAGATAAAAAAGCCATTTGATCACGGGTGCCCTAGTCCAGCTAATGAGAG
>NW_015150577.1:984027-987262 GCF_000732505.1 Cyprinodon variegatus
GCTTGCGGATTTTTTTGCTCTCTCAGACTGCAGTTGGATCGTTGCCTAGCAACCTTTCCAGCCAATAGGCAACAGCCTCGGAAGGGTGCGCTTGTTTAACCCTACGGAGTGTGCCTGTGCTACTACGCCACTTATAAGAGCGTCAGCTGAAACTGCTTTTTACAGTAGTTTTGTGGCTGATTGTTGTTTAGAAATAGAAAACCTGGTTTCATTACTTAGTTTTGCCCTGGATTTTGTAGCGTTTGTGGACGCTACGTCGCTACTTGATCAAAACAATAACATCGCTACAGGAAAGTTACTTGATAAATAAAGCAGCGACGCTACGGTCAAGCTACTGGAAAATGTAGTTAAACTAATAGCTTCCCTACATGTAGCGGCGCTACTGCCCATCACTGTCGCTCAGAGTATACAGTGAGAGCAGTGCAGCTACAATGAACGGCTAAAACTGAAGCTCACAGCAAACATAAAATCTAGAATGAGGAAACAAGCAAGGGATTGGCAACAAGAATAGCACCAGGTGAGCATGTCACAAAGATTGGCATGAGAATGGATAAAGAATGTTTTGCTAATGATGCGAGCTAGTGTGTTTTTTTATTTTCGAATATAAATGCAAATTGCAGCAAAAGCAAAATGCTATAGTCACAGTTAATTAGTGTCCCAATTAGTTGAAAATAAAAGTCTTTATCAAATCAATCAGAAAATAGGCAAGGCTGTCCCTTCGTTGGCACCACTTTGTGTAAATGGTATGCAGAGGTGAGTGAACCTCTGTCAGTATAGAAAGTGCTTTTGGTCAGCTTGTTTTGTCCAGGACCAAAACTAGACTTTGGTATGTATTGAAATTGTAGTTGGATTATACTCACAAAAAAAGCCAGGCATGTGACGAACATTGCTCCCATAGGTTATAAATGACTGCGGCACAAAAAAAAGCACAGACCAGAAAATAAGAGGAAAACAATTACTATACGAGAGTCCTTCACCCAGACCTTTTATTTTGCATTTGTGCAATTACCATGCTAAATCATTTGGAGGGTCAAGAGCAGCTCATTCATTATATATTTGAGACCTTTTAGTTTTAACTTTGTCACTGTGTCAGAGAATGCTTCTTTCAAGCTTAGGAAGATGTATCGCTTGCTGGTAGCAGTTCTACTAAGCAACATTTACCACTACGATGGCCTGCTACAGTAATAGCCATTCAAAATTTCCCCACTTTCCTTGATGGGTCCTTGGCTGGTCCAGTGCAATTCCTTTTTAAACATCAATCTTTGCACTAAAATATTCTTTCTGTCATGATTTGTGGACATTAAGATCTAAAGAGAAGCGCCTTCTCCTTGTCAGACCCTGTAATTCAGTGAAAGGGTGGATCAGAGTAAAATAAATTGCTCGCCCAGGAGAAGGAGGGAGTCACTCCAATGGGTGGAAGTTGAAGGGGACTTTGCTGGGAGATACAGCGAAGTAGGCTGCCGTCCGGCTGGTGTTTGACTGGGAAGAGCCATTTTGAATGGGTGCTACTGTAAGTCTGAAGGGACTTATGCTTTCAGTATTCAGGTAAGACAGAGGTCAGTTAGTATTCATACCTTAGTTCACACCGGTACAAAAGATCCAAACAAAAGGTAAAAGCAAACTCTGGTCAAGTTAAACTTGACCAAATGTAGCAGGTGGGAATACACACGTTGTAACAGTACCATGTAGTTGGATTGGATATTACATCTCCACCAAAGTTGTTTAATCACATAAATAGCATGATGTAATGCAAATCTAAGCTTTTTCCTCCCAAATCAAATGTTCTGAACCCTTTATTTCAACCCTGGAATCATGGAGACATAATTATCTATCTAAACTTGCACCTACAGCTATCTGGCAGCATTGACCGAGCATCTTGCCAGTCCTCTCTGTTATTATTATGTATTATTTGCAGGCAAATTCTTTATCAAACAGGCCTTGCACAATAACTGTGGTGCATTCTTTGGATCTTTGGAGCAATTACCGGCTAAATTAGTCTCACTGGTGAAATTGCGCTCTATTAATCACAGGCTGTCCTCCCATTAAATGTGGGATCACAGATCACAGTGAAGCTGGAATACATTACCAGCTGTTTATACTTATGAGTCCATCTTAACTAAGACTTAAATAAGGATTAGAACACAAATGCAGTACAACACAATCTGAATGCTGAAGACTATAATCCTTATTAGCCAATCTCACACTGGCAGTAAGAAATTTTCAAACGTATAGATTTGTTGCATTACTACCTGGATGTCAGACAGCCAATTGTCCATCTAATCCACTAAGAGATGAGAGTGGCAGTATAAACACAGCCTCAGCCTATTAGTGTCAGTTCAGGATTAACATCACAGAGGATGTTGGGAAAGATGAATGTGGAGGAGAATAAGGACTGAAGTGAGATATAGGGATGTTGCAAGTTCTATACTGATGAAACGTATAGAGAAAGAAAAGAACAAACATAACTAATATGGTTTTGTAAAATATATAAAACTCAGCTGGACAAGGTCAACCTATTGCATATTTCCCAAGAGCATCATATGAGGTTCGAGCACATGTAACCATTTAAGGTAAAATTCAGATTTATTACAACCTTCCTTGGTATGAAGCAACAGTTTTAAACAAGGGTTAAACCAGAAATGGAAAACTAGTTTAGTTTTATGGATATGTCCCAAGTATGTTGGACAATGTGCAAATTCTCCAGCACCAATGAAAACAATCCTGGTTGGATAGCAGATAACAGTATCTTAACTTTAATTAAGTTAAGACAAAGCAGATCATTCCACAATATTTAATTAGCTTCTTTGAGCCAATCAGAGATGAAAGTGAAGTTTAAATAATTGTCTTGGAGCTTTACTCAAATATTCTTTAGCTAAAAGCTTATGAAATTATTGTCATTTAATTTTAGAAAGCATAATTTTAGTTCAATCACCTCTACTCAGTTATGCATTCTAATACATCCCACACTGCCTTGTCTCAGATTTATTTATATTTAAGCATGAAATAGTGCTTTTTGAGATATTTAAGCCTACACCATGCTGTCAGAAAGGTCCTGAAGTGATTTATTGATTCTACAAATCAGCCAATAATAAAAACAGGCGGATATAGAAATGTAAGACAAACAAGTTTATCACAGTTGATAATTGTTGACAAAAAGCGGGAAGCTATATTTTCATATAATGCTAAATTGGTGTAGATTGGTGTGGATTCAACTAAGCAAATAGGTACAAGCCTC
>NW_015150577.1:987882-991474 GCF_000732505.1 Cyprinodon variegatus
TATGATCTGGGGTTGCTGCAGTTGGTCAGGTCTAGGTTCAGCAACAGTATGTGCTCAAAGAATGAGGTCAACTGACTACCTGAATATACTGAATGACCATGTTATTCCATCAATGGACTTTTTCTTCGCTGAGGGCACAGGCATATTCCAAGATGACAATGCCAGGATTCATCAGGCTCAAATTGTGAAAGACTGGTTCAGGGAGCATGACACATCATTTTCACATGGATTGGCCACCACAGAGTCCAGACCTCAACCCCATTGAGAATCTTTGGGATGTGCTAGAGAGGGCTTTGTGCAGCGGTCAGACTCTATCATCATCAATGCAAGATCTTGGTGAAAAATTAATGCAGCACTGGATGGAAATAAATCTTTTAACATTGCAGAAGCTTATCAAAACAATGCCACAGCGAATGTGTGCCGTAATCAAAGCTAAAGGCGGTCCAACAAAGTGTTAGAGTGAGTGACCTTTTTTTTTTTGGTGGCGACCTTTTTTTTTGGCCAGGCAGTGTATAACTTGTTCTCCCAAAAAAGTTATCATTTGAAAACTGATTTTTGTATTTATTTATCTACTATCACATTCCTTCTCCTATTAATTATGAGTGCTGATCTTTAAGTACTTACGCATAGCACCAGCTACAGAAGGTGGGTTTTATCTGATACCTCAGAACCTATTTTTCAGTTTTAGACGTTTTGCTAATAGCCTAGACTCCCTAAGACACAAAGTTATTTCAACAAATGCTTGCTTTATGAGAAACTAATTGAGAAACAGTCTATTTGGTCTGTGATAATTTCTCCCTGTGCTTCTTAGGTACTTAGAAAAAACCTGGGTGATTCAGAACAGGCAGGAATATTGGCAACAATATACCTGTTTCTCCCTTATAAAGTATTAACGAAATGCTGGCTTGAACGAGAAACACTGAATCTCAATTTCTTGTTGGTTTAAAATGCTTTAAAATGTGACAGCGTAAAAGTAAAATTAGAAGAAATCTGTTGGGTCGCAACTATGTTTTTCAATGCCTGTACAGCTTACGAGTTCTGAAAGTAACAGGTTTAATTTACATGAGAGACAATTCTGATTCTAAACCAGGCTTAAAACATAAATGAAAATGTTTAATTGTTTTTGGCACTTTTTTTCAGAAAGGGAAACACAGCTATAGATTCATATATAAACAATTGTTAAGCAAATATATTGATCGATACTCATATACTCTATAATCCAGATGAAGCTAACCCATGACATGGACTACAGGCATGTCTTCAAGATATAAAAACCTGCATGACTTAAATTTTTCTGCTCCTAAATACAGAAAAAAACAGAAGTTATACTCTTTGAAACAGAGTTTTTGAAAAAGAAGCTGATTTGTCAGTCATTTCATTTGATGGGATTAAACTGATCTCAGCAAAAAAAGTAAAAAAAAAACTTCATTTCATTTAAATCCCATATCAGGAGGTTTCTAGAATTTCCTTCTTTCATCTGCAGACTATTGCAAAAATGAGAAACATCCTGTCCAGGGGTGATGCTGAGAAACTATTCCATGCACACGTTACTTCAAGGCTGGACTATTGTAATTATTTACCATCAGGAAGTCCAAAAACTGTAGTTAAGAGTTCTAATGAAAATGAAAAAGAGAGATCATATATCTCTTATCCTAGCTTCTCTTCATTGGCTTCTTCTTAAAACTGGAATAGAATTTAAAATCCCCCTTCTCATATATATAAAGCCTTAAATGGCCAAGTTTCTTCTTATATAAGAGTTATAAATGTTCCTTATGTTCCTAGCAGAACACTTTGCTCTTAATCTACAATCTAAAAGTAGAATGGGAGGCAGATCTTTTAGTTTTTCATCTTGAGCTATCTCTGTTGTTATGCTGCTATAGGCTTAGACTTCTGGAGGACATGGAGACCCCTTTTCATCATTTATGCTTCATTCTATCTCTATTCTCCCACTCTGCAGAATTTGTTAATTCAATCTCTAACATGATGCTCTCTATGCTTTTTCTCATACTAGCTTCATCTGATCTGTCCCTCTTTGGCTGTGACACCATCCTTAAGAGAAACATCAGCTGTGCTGCGGCCATTAACACCTTAGATGTTGGAGCTTGGCCTGTTTTCAGTGTAGTCCTGTTTCTCTGACTGTGACTAAATGTATATGCTCACTGACATGGGAGCTGCCTTGGCGCTCGTCTGCCTGGCTGTGTGTTTCCTGGACGGGGCCGCCTGTGGAGCTGGTTGACAGCTTTTGTATCTCTGCTTCTTTTTGTATGTCTGCTTCTATCTCCTTGAACCCCAGTTGGCCTCGGCAGACGGCCGCTCACACTGAGCCTGGTTCTGCTGTAGGTTTCAACTTGTTATAAGGGAGTTTCCCTCTCCACTGTCGCTATAAGTATGCTTGGTGTGAGGGATTACCTTGGAGGCAGTGAGTTGATGCAATCAGCTGGTGTTCCTTAGATAGAAAACTTTGAACCAATCTGACTGTATGATCTACTTGAGTTGTCTCTGTAAATTGCCTTGATAGGACATGTGTTGAATTGGTGCTACATAAATAAACTGAATTGAATTGAATATGGATAACAGAATAGTAACAGAATTTAACTTCATCTTATTGGAGTGCTGGAGAGTATATTAAGAAATAAATAATTCCTTAATTTTAGTTCTGTGATCTTGATGCTGGGAAGAGCCTGACTGCACAGCATGTTTATAATATCAGCCTTTTCCACAGTAATTAAATTCCTTGTACGGTAAACATTAACCTCTGATAAATGTTTGAAGACAGATTTGGATCTTTATTGTCTTATGAGCAGTTTAAAGGATAGTTATAAAACATATTTTTACAGTGAAAATAGTATTAGTTAATTTTAAAATTAAGAGTTTAGTTTTCCCTTTGTTAAATAAAGGAGAGCAGCAACGAGGGCAATAAAGGGATATTCACAGATCGGTCAATCATTAAAGGCTGATGAGCACCGTATGTAGACCAAAACACAATGTGCAACAAGCAACTCTCTACCTACACTCCTACCCTGCCCTGTTCCGCCTTCTCTTTTCCCTGCTGGCCTCTTTTATGCATATTTGCAATGGCTAATTACAAAGCAAAACAGCAGCACCTTATTGAGAGACATGTCATTTGAAGAAGTGACTTATAACTCGGTAAAGGTTTTAGCAAGATAAGTTCGTTTTTATCCAGTGGACGCCCTCTCCACCACTTTCTCTTTACTCCATGTAAAAAGAAACTTAGTTCTTAACGTTTCTATTTTTAGTTCTTTCTATAAAAAACAATAAATTATTGTGTATTGCTCCTTTAAAGCAACATTGTGTAACATTAAGCCATTAGGGATGCTGAACTTCCAAGTTTTTTGCCCTGAAGGCCACTGCTAACACTGCATTGTTGCAAAATTTGAGTGTCTCCATCCATGTATAGGAATCTGAGAGCAGACCACTTTTTGCCCAACAGATAAAGAAATGATGGAGTTACTTAAAAATCCAAGACCGCAATCATGCCCTATAGATACAATCCTACTTTAGAGAACTAAAGATATGTCTGATAAGGTCAGTATTAGAGATGTCCCGATCCAGGTTTTTGCACTTCCGATCC
>NW_015150577.1:991889-1009579 GCF_000732505.1 Cyprinodon variegatus
GTCCCGATCCGATACGTGGATCGGATCGGGACAAGCCTAGTCAGTATCATATATGTTTTGTAGCTGCTGGGAGGAAGGATATGTGATAACACTCCCCGGTGCACGTACGGTAGGGTTCAGCAGTCTGTCACCGGAGGAGCTCTACAGTTCAGCAACAGCTTCATGCATGGTGTGGTAAATATTATCTAACACAGATGTTGTTTAAGTTAGGGTCCTTTTGTTATAAAGGAGCTTCTCTTTCATAAAGAAAAAAATAGAATTGTTCTTTTTTGTTTGTATTTTCATACTTGCCTTGTACAACTGCAGGCAAGAGTATTTTTGGCATATCCAAACCCAAGCATTTCTTAAGAGTGTACCAGAGCACGTCTGAAGTCTTGAGTCTCTTTTTCTTCATTGGTCTTGAAGAAAACGTTTCCTCTGTCACGCAAACATCTTTTTCATTCATAAAACTAAATGTCAACACTACCCTGGGTCTCTTTCATCATGCAGTCAACTGTGGCGGAACATACTGGTAAACAGGACATAACCTTCATCCATCACTATGATGTGAGAGCCTTCACAGACTAAATTGGCATTTCAACAGAGCCATCCAGATTGGGAGAGATGATGTAGACAGCGCCTTTGTGGTAATCTACAAGAACTGACCTCAAGGTACATCTGTGAACTATCCCTAAAAACAGTCTCACTTTATACTTCTTGCAGTCAGAGCACCAAGTACATCATAAATTTTGCCCTCTGGTTGTGAAAGAAGCTTAAACTCAATCATTACAAGAGGTGGGAATGTATTACAAAATTATATTAATATTGACCAAAAAATCTTTAGAACATGGAAATCAAAACGTTAATTGTTCTCAGCACATGCAGGTTTATTATGCACCATACTGAAGATGATTTAGGAGGAGGTGGAAAAACAAATTATACCCTTTTGCTTAAAATGTGCCTGGGGATAAGAGATAAATTGATAGAAGTGAGCTGCACACAACACAGAAATGGCACAGACTGCCTTTGTCTGCCTTCCACTCTATGTATTAGCAAGTAATGAGCTCCTAATTGTGCAGCCAGGCCGCGGAGTCACTGCAGGGGTTGAAAAGCAGCGGGAATTAACTGTATCTGCCAAATGCGCGAGGGCAAAGAGATTGATAGAGGACCTGAAAGGGAAACCTAAGGTGAGAGAAAAAAGACATAAAAAGACATCAGACAGAGACTCCTTATTAAGGAGAGGAGGGTAAAGGGGAAATGATAGGACATTACAATAAAAATGTGTATCTCAAGAGAATGCAAATGAGAGAAAACAAGTGCCAGGGGCCATTTCATGTACTTTCTTTTTACTTGTCATTACAGTCTCCTCTCATTGTGCCTCTTCAAGATATCGCTCATCACTCATAAGGAGTTGAAATGTTAAAAAGTTAAACGGAGGGCAGGAGTTTAAGAAGTTATTGAGTGTATGACTAGGTCTGACAGTAGAATTGGATTCTGTGACTAAAGGTCATTCCAGTAGAATATTTGCAGAAAGGTCAACTCAACTGAAGAAGAGCCATGACAGGAAAAGACATGAGTTATGGTAAAAAAAAGGTCAATATTTTTAAGAGAGAAGTTTGCCTCCTGTAATTTAAAATTAAAACTTAAATATGTTAATGAACAAAAATACCTCCATCATTATGACTGTGAATATAAAAGGATGGGTTTCTTTGTAGGTTGGTTTTTATCGAATTTTTCACTGTATAGCTTACTAGACTTTAAATCTAGTGGTTCACATTTGCTTATGCTTCATCAGAAACCCTTTTTTAAAAACAATCTTTAAGTTGTAAAACCAGTGAGATATCCTGATTGCCATATTGAATAATTCCATGCATCAAAATATTTAGTATCATCATAAAATTATAAAATTATCCTATTAATAAAAGGTTATTATCATCTAATCCTTCTTTTATAAAAGCTTATAAACTCGCACAATGTGTAATCTGCTCATATTAAAGAAGCTGAACCAAACATCCTATTAGTATATGTTTGGTTCACATTATTTTTGTTCAAGGAATCTTTTTAGATCAGTTGCAAATTTTTACCAGGTGCAATTCAGTGTCCCTGATTTGCAATCTTTAAATATAAGGCCTTAAAGTTATTCTATTATAATTGCAATCCTGACAATTTCCCAGTTGCTACTAAATTCTTTTTTCTACTGTTGAGCTTTCCTCAAAGCACTTCCCTTCCTCGGTAATAATCAGAAGTATAATTCTGATACGGAAAGCCACAGATCTCCATGTTGTCATGGCAATGGGCAAAATGAGCTTTCACAACAGTTGGAAGAACCTTCTTAGGTCTCACATTATAAAAAGCTACCATTACTCTTCACTATTCAACACGTCAGACCCCCTGCTGCTTAAAATTACCTGCAGACTCACATCCACAGCAGCAGTGCCTTGAAATTCAAGTACCAAAAACGAGTCTAGCATTCTTCCACTTTAGCCATTGTTTCTCATGGCCTTTGCTCGACATTGATTTGCTTTAGCACCTCAGTGACCAGGTGGCTGAACAGGGGTCAGCCTGTACCAGTAATGAGCACCTGTCACTTCCCAGCAGCTACCCAGGTAACTTCTGTGGTTACAGAATGAAGCTGTAGTGGAATGTTTCAGAGACGACTATCTCAGAAGTGCTTAGCACATAATATAAAAAAGCTGATGATTTATTTGCACCCTGATTTAAGAACTAAGCATTTCCATCTTATCCGAATCAATTCTCATAAGCACTTTCATACCCACATATGCAACCATTACAAATGTCTTGTCGTTGTTTTTGGTTTAAAACCAGAAACAAATTTATATCCAATACAATAAAAGTATTCATATTTTATTTTTGCTATTGGTTTCGTATTTTCATGGATTGCTGCAATACCATATAAATAAAAAAGACTAACTTCTCTCATGTGATACTGGATTTAAAAGCCGTGTAAACTGTGTAGACGGTGCCCAGTTTCAATCACAATAGGACCGTTGTTACAGTCATGAAAATATTTAGGGATTTAGCCAAACCCTCCTTTCTCTAATTCCGGCTCTATAAAGTGCCCTTGAGAGTATTCAGTGATAGTTTTCCAATGTAGTGCGGATAATAATACACAAACACCAGCTAAGTGGCCCATCACAGTCTCATAGAATAAAGTATGCTGCTACCGGAGAATTCAAACCCATCTCAACCTTTTTGTAAAGTTTTCTAAAGTTGTACATTTTTTTTATATCTAATAGGAAGGGGGCATGATATAAGCAACATAGTGAAAGTCAGTCACAAAATTAAAACACAGCTGAAAAAGGCCAGTTTCTCCCATTGCATCATACTATTTCTTTTCTTTAAAGGTATAATGGAGGATGTTCTTTTTCCGGGTGGATCATGAAAATAAGTTGTCCTCCTGATTGTCAATTATCCTGGTGATATGTTTACGTAAGGCCGTCCTATGTGCTCGTCCCCATTTTCAATTACTGGTGGTGAGTCTGACATAGTGGAGATATTGTAAATCTTTTGGAAAGTAAGCTTTTATGAGCGATGCAAACAACAACTTTTAAAGAGAGCGTGCATGAGGAGAAATGGGCTTGTGCATGCTCTCACATGCGTTTAATGGGCATTCCCTCTCAGGAGCGGGTACAGGGTTGTGCATGCACATATTTTTTTGCAGAGTGCAGAGGGCAGGTCTTTTCGTGAAATTTGTGAAAATCCTCCACTATACCTTTAAGATCTGGTCACCCTATTTGTACGTGTACACTGAAAAAAATAATGCAACTACTTTTGGCATTTACGTCATCATATTTAGTTACTGTCATGTTGGCAGGGTAGGACATAAAACAACTGTCTTAAAGTAACTAAATCTGGTTGAATAAATGCCAAAAGCAGTTGCATTATTTTTTCCAGTGTATGCACAATTTGGAGACAAAGGAAATTATTGACATAAATGGTGACAGAGTTGAGGAACTAGGGGCCAGATTGTATCAACACTTATCTCAAACATTTAATTAAATATAGATCTGCCATGTGCACACAACTGTTGATATAAATCGTTTATAATAGATCGACATAATAGGATCCAAAACAACAGTATCTAACATTCTTGCTGTTCAGTCACACAAATTAAAAAAAAGGTTAATTAGCAGCTTAAATTCAGAATAAAAGTCCACTCAATATTTAAACCGGCGGTGGCATGTGATTAAAATTTTAATTTAAATTTAATTACAAGGCCTGTAATTAATTATTCTTAGTTAATCACGTTTTTATCAAAAACATTACATTGACAAAAACCTTTCAATTCATAAATCCTCTTTGCTCCTCAATTATTGAGTAAATAATTTTGAGCACAGCAACACATTAATTTGCTGTTTTTAATTAATAATTTTCAGAGGTTTTGAGCAAATGGGTGTATAATGGGAGTATAACGGCTAAATATCAAGCCATAGTTTTTAAGCTCAAATGTCCCCAGTGGACCAACTCCTGTGATGCTACTTGTGCATCAGATTTACAGGTGTATAGGAAAGTGATTTTAGGATGTATATACGAAAATGTAGTTGATTGTCTTCATTTTGGATTAACATACAGGTGTATAGGAAACAGCAAGTATAAAGGCACCTGCTTGGGATTTTAGTATGCATAATTAATCAATTAATTTAGTTAATTTTTAAATGTGTAAAACTGTTTCTCTTTAATTAATAAAAATTAAAGCGTTTAAGTCCCATGATGACCATCAGGGTTAGTGGTACCACAGATCAATATATAAATGATTGCTGTAAACATCTATACACTGCCAAACCACCCATGCATAATGGATGCTGTAACTATGTTGGAGACTTAGTAAATGAATAAGTAGGAGGGAACGCATGTTTCCTAACCCAGGATAATGACTGATTATTAGATGAACAAATTCTAAAGAGCTTTGCTCTTGGATCTATGTGCTGAGCAGGGTACAGAACTGGAGAGACAAACCCACCATCCCTGTTAAGCACAGCTGTTAAACAGAAGAAGGTAGTATGCATAACTCCAATATTTATATATATGTATATATATATGTATATATATATATATATATATATATATATATATATAGACTTTATCCTTGGGTTAAAGGCTAGGCAGTATGTATTCCATAGATTTTGGTCCGGACCACAAACACAAAACATTTGCTCACACAGAACAAGTTTAATGTAAGTCTTCAACATGTGTAAATCCATGCTCAGAGCCACTCCATACAACAGAGTGAAAAAGAGGAGAAGTAATCTCCAGTCAGAACAGAGGCTGAGATTACCAACCCAATACTGTGAATAATGACAACAAACATGACAAACTTTAATGGTAGAGGAGCAAGAAAATAGAAACAGATGGATAAAAATCAGTATCTGGATTTTGAATATGACAAGTATGACAAGCCCCACGTGCCTGAATGATGGGAATAAACTTTGGCCACTTGAGGCTTGATGAAACTAACTTGTACTAAATTATCTATAAGTCATTTTCTTTTACCATTTTAAAGACGCCCACACCAATATAGAGCAGGTTCTTTCTCATCACCTTCTCTGCCTGCATCTTCTCCACATAGTGATTATGTCAGCCATGTGCACACAACTGTTGCAAATTACAGCTTCTTTTACGATGTGCAAAATACTATCAGACAAGTAATGAGTGCACGTATTTGCTGCTTTACTGGAACAGACTGCACCTCTCAAATAAATGTATTTGCATCCTCTCCTAGAGATCTCCATAACATACATTCCTATGTTGTTACCCAAATAAGTTCTTCATAGTAATAAATTAGTATTTCTTGCTCAAACTACTGTAGTTCTCTATTTTCCCCATGTCATTTCCCAGCTTACATAATACTGTCCTATTCTGACAGAACTACTATATTTTGTGGTCAAGCAAATCCCTGTTTTATGGTTGTGGTTACCTTCTAATAACAAACCTATTTATTCGTAGGTCCTGCACTCCCAACAGCTGAGTGCATTTCCAGTCAGAACCCGGGTTTTAGCAAAGGTGAAGTCTGCTAAATTGCATTAATTGGTGTGATGCATCCTGTTTACATGTAGTAGCTGCAGTTGCTGCATTTCCATTACAAATGTGAGCAAAACGATGTCGATATTGTGCTAATTTTCACATTTGCTGCATTTCCATTGAATAACAAGTACAATAAAAAATGCATTTGGTTACGTATGTTGCAGTGATAATACTGAAACTAAATATTTCCACATTTCAGCCACCGCTCTAGAGGGCGCTACCTATCTCCTTCCTGCTTTCAGCTTTTATTTTCCCCTTTTTACAAGGTAGTAAATTCCAACTGCAGATGATGTGACTCGTGTGAAGAAAGAAGTGCTTCAATCACTGTTTTGCAAAATCCAATAATTTCGAGAAGACCAAAAAGCTTTCCATGGAAGCATAAAAGAGTTTTCTAAAAAAAATATCCGTTTTTTTTTTAAATTGCAATATTTCCTTTTAGCAAATTTATTGCCATAATTTTAGTTTTTACTGTTTGATGATAATAGAAACGCACCTAACAAGGCACATCAGTTGCACTTTTGCATCTTTGTGGTGCACAAATTTAAATAGAGACAATAAAGACAAAAATTAATTACAATATGTCCTGCTGTGGGCAGTGGGTAGCACTGCTGCCTTGCAGCAAGAAGGTTCTGGGTTCCATTCCTGGCCTGGGGTCTTTCTGCATAGAGGTTGCATGTTCTCCCTAAGCATGCCCTGAGCTGGTACTCCGGCTTCCTCCCACAGTCCAAAAACATGACTGTTAGGTTAATTGGCTCCTCTAAATTCTCCTGAGGTTTAATTGTGTGCGTGAATGTGCATGTTTGTCCTGTTTGTCTCTGTGTTGCCCTGCAATGGACTGGCGACCTGTCCAGGGTGTACACCGCCTCACACCCGTAGAAAGCTGGAGATAGGCACCAGCACCCGTCGCGACCCGACCAGAAAATGGATGGGTGGGTGGATGTCTTGCTGCAGCGACAGACTTGGTGATATTAGGTCAATCTAATCCAGCTTTCAAATTGTCCAGATGCAGACATCCCAAGTTCAAAAAACTCATTTCAGGGATGCTTATCAAATCCCCCGAACCCAAGGTTATATCAGCCTTTTGGTCGACACATTATAAATTACAAAAGCGCGATGTTGCAATATGACCGTCACTATAGATGTGAAGAACCCACCTAAAATAAAAGCAGAAGGTCTTCTGTGGAAGAAACTCATTATCTTTCTTGATTTTGTTTAGCTTCTTTTCCCATTCATGGCGAGCATCATTGAGTAAGCAAACAATGCCACTATATTATCTGGCCTAATACTAAACATCATTAGCTATCACCAAGTTATGAATAATAAATGCTAATGTACTTAATGCTTTGTAAATAGAAAAATAACAGAGTCATTTGCAACCTGGCAGACAATAGCTATAGATTACTTTCTTTTACTTTCATTGTCAGTGTACAGAATTAATTTCATGTACAAACGACTAAGTCTGGAAAAAGCCTTGCACCTTTTTGTTAAGTTTAGTGCTACAATAAACTTTCAATGCCTTTTAGTGGTGATATTAGAAAGATTGGAATGATGTGCTGCCTGACAATTGGGGTAAACAGGACAGCCATTCATGTTTAGATTGAGTGTGGAATTCAAGGAGGAATCTGTGACTGCAAAGGTCAGCCAGGGAAGAATCCATCACAACCTGCCACGTGGGTTTTTGTAGGACAGATGAGCTCCAGACTTATGGCTGCCAGACTGTGGGTGAGAATCACATGAAGGTTAATCGTGATGCTCACCAACTTTATTGGTTTCTCTCAGGGAATATTTTCCAAATTTTCTGAGGCTTCACAGGGAGGGCACAAAGATAAAGGTGTTGTTTATTAGTATTTTTAGAAACAATTTGGGAGTCTCCAGGCATTTTTTTCCACATAACTTTACATTTAAATCTCTAAGGTTTCATTTAACAATGTTATCTAATAAATACTGCAAACTCTGCCATGCTTGAACCATCTGAAGTCATTTGACAATTACTGGCAGGTGAGTACATGCTACTCTACTCTTCACATGCTCTTCTCAGTAAACCAGCATTGATAACATTAGCTGCATTTAATCATTTTCCTACACTGTCACAGTAAGAACAGTTTATTAATACTGTATGTTCAGGCATGTTTATTTGTTCCCTCATAATAAACAGTCTCTATTAGGATCCTTCCCTCCTGTAACTAACAGCCATAAAAAACGAGAGTAGCTTTGGCAAACCTCCTTAAATGCACCAGCCTTTTACTAGTTGCTGCATTATTGATAGGGCATCGGTTGGCTTGAATTAAAACAGGAATGGAAAGAGAAGAAGGTAGTGAGAAACTAGTGTCAGACATTTTGAGTAGAAAACCGTTTATAGCTGTTCCAGCTCAAACAAAATATACGAATGTAGGAACACCACCTGGATGAAACACCATGAATACTTTATATTGGAATGTTTTAAAGCTCTCTGTTCCTCTACTTTGTTTTCAATGAACTTCCTGTTTAATGTGTCTTTTTTTTTAAATAACAAGAGACCATTCTGGGGGTGTTCAAATATAAAGCAATATGTATTTTTTTAGAACTTGTATTACACCATAACATGGTGTACTTTCAAAACTGGGGAATTGAATTGTCTGCATCAGATAAAAAAAACAAACAAAAAAACTCAAAAAGTCTCGAGCCCAGATAACAAAAACCTGACACAGGACCTGAGAGATGACTTATCCCTTATTGGGTTCTGCAGAGATTTCAGATAAAAGCTGTTTAAAAGCTCACATATTGGTTTTGTGTTTGTCCATCTGTTCTTTCTTTTGTGATATAGTACTTCTCTAATATAAAAGGCAACAAGCTGTCACATTGGACGGCTAATAAAAATGTCTCGAGATCCACACAGAGTTGACCCAAAGTAGTTTGATCTATGTCGAGTGAAAAAAGGGATTTGTTGTTTTACATCACCAAGATATTTGGCCTCAAACAACTTTAAAAATACAACAAACTTTAATTACACATATAATTGCTTATTGCTGCATTACTTTGTGCCGGTCTGTGAAGATGTCATTTGTATCAAATGATTTCCATATTCATAAAGGCACATATAAAAGAACTTTGTGGCCCACTCATTTTGTACGGGTAAATCATTTTGCAGCCTGTTCAAAGATAATCCTTGGGTGTGCAAACAGGTTTTTATAACTGATTTAAATTAATACACCCAAACGTTTGGAACATCAGCTTCATAGTCTTTTAAATATTAAGCTAGAGTTTGTACAGGTCAGGCCTACAAACTCATGAAAATAAAGCCTATGCAAAATGAGGATTTATGATACATCAGACCCTTGCATTATTTCAGTTAAATCAACTGCTGTCTTTTAAAGGTGCAGCAGAGCAAGAACATCAAACGTCTTCCCCTTCAAAACAAATCACCTCCCATTTTATTTGTCTTCTATCCTGCTTTTCTACTCTGGTTGATTCTGAAATGCAAGCATAACATTCACAAAGAGAAGGATATTCCTCATTTTTGGTATTCATTGAAAAATTGAGAGGAATTTATTTTGTGTCCCGGTTCTGGAAGCTGCTGCCAAGCTATGCTTAACTGTGAGGAAGCATTAAGGCAATTAGTGCGGGGTTAGCATTTGATTTTGGCTCATAAGACCGCTTCTGTGAACAGCCGGCAGGATCAGGCGATTAGCTCCTGTGAAGATGAACACTTCAGCACCCATGGTACTGGTCCAAGAGAGGATTACTCTTTAAACATATCACACATACACCCCGCACACCTTATACATATGCAAAAACACGAACAACATATACACAAACTGGGATTTCAAAGGAAGCATGGTTGTCAGAGAAGAAAGACAACCATTGAGAATCAAATAGAGTCAATAGAAGCTCATAGCTGCTGGAGTTGAGCCTTATTTTTCTGATAGCACAGATGGAGCAACACCTTTTTCATAATTTAACTTCCAGGTTACTTTCTTCTATTTCAACATTCCAACAAAAATAATCTCTTACCATCTCGACCTTTTTCTCCTCCATTTCACACAGAGAAACTCTAGATTCAGCTCAATTTAACAGGCCTGTATTCAGGGAAGTAAGATTGCAAAGTAACTTAATAATGACAAATAGGCAATTATTAAATTTAGACGAACAGACTTTGATCTTATTTGTTCATCTACGCACTCTGCTGAAGAAGAACCCTCAAGGTCTGTTCTCGCTTTTATATCCATAGATGAAGATTTAACCTGAAACGCTGATAAATCAAAGTGGAGTTCACATGAATAACCAGGCAATGATAGATGAAGAGAAATTAATTGGCACTATCAATGTAATATCAATCAGGTGCAGAAAGAGATGTGGATCTCATGCCTCTTATGTATGTTTTTACAAGGAGAGAAGGTTTCAAAGCAAGCAAGATTTAGCTGTCGGCTCCTCTCACTCAATCACGCATGACCAAACATCCGTACTCCCAGAGGCGCAGCCGTAGTATATAGTGTCTGCACGCTCATACTGAAGCAGCAAGTTTTAGTGTTGGAAAAAAAGCTCAAAATGTTTTCATTTTTAATGTGACCAGTGAAAAGCAAAGCAAAATATTTCAAGAGAAACAACAAGTATGCAACATGTATTAATAATATTCTAAGAGAGCAAACCAAACATTTATGACTCTGTTGTTGCATTACAGTGTAAAGCCTTATTGGATGGGAGTCTATCAGCATGGCACATTTTGAATTGGGGGGGCGGCACATACCTTTTTGCAAATACAACTAAAAACTTTTTATCATCAAACCAGAATGCCTTTTTCCCCTTTCTGTTATTTCTTTCCTCACAGGAAATTTCTGCCATCTTGCAACCTTGCCCGAGAGCTCAGACTGCTAAAAAATGCAGGAAATTATTTTCAAATTTATTATAAAGCCAGTACTTGCCAGGTATTCTTGCAGCTTCTTAGCAACCTTTCTTATCGGTTTCTTTCATATTATTTCATCAATCTTGCTGGAAATCCCAGATCATGATAATATCAGTTTACCTTTATACAGTAGTCTGCACTTGATGACCATTTTCTGACTATATGCCTTGCCCAGGAAATTATTTTGACTAAGACATTTTCACAAAGAGATCCCCCTGATGTTTTGGAAACCCTCTTTTTTTGCCATTAGTTATAACTGACACAATGTCGAAAAAGTCTATCAAACTGTTTGGCATTATTTGGGGTTAATTAAGGGCACTTTCATCAATGGTAGGTGTGTACTAACAACAGTTGTCATGATACTAGGACCTGATCTTGATAACAATAATAGGAAAATACCTATTATCATTCTTAAAGGTACAGTGTGTAATAATTACATGGATTTATTGACATATATTATCTATGTGTATTTTGTTAGTTATCACATCTGAACTGACAGTCTCAACTTTCATGTTTGCCATGGCTTAGAAAGCCCTATTTATAATTAGGTAGGGAATGGTTCCCGTTTGTGGAGGCAGGCATCTTGGTGCTACGATGGCGCAGAGCTGACAAACTAGTGACTGTAGAGCTCGCCATTGCGCTCCAATGTGTCTGTTAGGCCTACACAGAGTATTAAAATACTATTTATAAAATGATCTATGTAAACTAGACTTACACCGGCCAAAACTTTCAACCGCCAAATTCTTATGAAGACAACCAAATTCAAAAGGCGGTTGTGTCACCTGGACAAAAGAGGAAATCTGCATCCTAACCACAGTTTGCAAAAAGACTCATCCTTCGGGGTTTCCTGTTCATCAGTCTCTAAAATGCATTGTAAGAATGCTTTCCCTTATTCAAATAACAACAGTCCATAAAGTTTCAAACTCCAGCTGGTGCAGGCAATTAAACTTCCAACATTAAGTATTTTGAATCTTCATTAGGTAAACAGCTTTAATAGGAGGGGGGGGCAAGTGTGCATGCATCTCTAACCCTCTGTGACAATTTTCTTGACATTCCTGTAATAACAACATTGTAGAGTTTATACGGATTTTGACGAAAATAAGTTCCTTAAAAGGTTTGTTAATCAGTAGCACTGATTTCTATTTTATATTTGTTTGAATGTGGTGGTTATTTCAAAGAAAACCTCACAAAACCTGCTGATTGTTTTATATCTAATGTATTTTATCGACATTTAACCCCAGATTTTACTCTTGATGTAAGAAAAAAACTCAGTATGAACACAATTATTTGTTCAATATAAATCCCATCCCACCACATTCAAAGAAATCCTAGGGAATTAATGTCCATGAGACACATAGATATGATATGATTTTGTGGGAAAGGGAATTTCAGTGCAGTAGGTAAATTTCACACTCTGCAGATCCTCAATTAGGATTGTGAGGCTCACTTTACCGAAGGACTTGTTTCATGTGCCAGCAGTGTTTCATTGTTAGTCTCAGGGTTAGAATCTGTCCCCAACCCATGAATAGACACAGATAGGTCCAGAAGCAGTGGTTGCTCATAAGACAGAAAGAGTTCTGCAGTAATCAAGCAAATTATTCTAATCCTTAGGATGAATCCACACAGGTAGCATTTACCGCTAGACTAGGTTTAAAAACGTTCACATCATTGCAGCATCCTAAGCCAAAGGATAAAATTGGACCAATCATTATGATGATTAAAGTGCCTGAGGTATATCAGGAGCACAAAACAACCATGCGTAAGGCTAAAGATTTTTTTTCACACAAAGCAAAGATTTAGTTCTGCATAATTACCTCCTAGGGGATTGCAGCTGATGTGTGTAATCTCCCAATATATGGATATAATAAAGACTGTGGAAATGTAAAAGCCAGAAAAGAAAACAAGACACTAATGCAATATGTTTTTTTTTTTCATGTACTACTTTTTAGGCTTAAGATGAAATTCTACTGAATTACAAAGTCACTAGTTATAGTTTAGGAAGATGTTTTAGGTTAATAATAGTTTTCAAATCTATCTTACATTTCATAATTACCCCAGATTGACACTGCATCTAGCTCCCCTGTGCTGCAAACTTCAACACTTTTATTTACGATACCTCAGTTCCCCTCCGCTGATGTGTTGCAGCATGATCATGCAACACTCAAGTGGGTGAGTGCATCAATCACATAGACACATCAAGTTAAGGTCTTAGGAGTAATAAACAAATTGGTCTAAATTTGAATAAGCAGGTCAGACCTAAAAAAATCTAATATAGGCCAGAAAAAGCCTTCCTGGTTAATCTTTAGTCATAATAATCTCTGGAACATAAAGTCAAAAGTTGAGCAAAGATTCAGAGATGTACAGTGGTGCTTATACTACATACATTTTTATCCTAGCATACAAAAAAAACAAAAGGATAAGTAGCCCTGATGTAATTTCTAATCCTCTGTGGGTTTTTGTTTACCTTTAAGGTTGTGTTTGTTTGGATTGACAGACAAATGCTGAAATTTCAGTCTAAAATAGTCTGCCAGTGTCCACAGAGGCTGACATGCTGGCTGAGAGACACAGGACAGCAAATGACTGCTAATCACAGGGGACAGAAGGGGAGCCAGCTGTCAGCATTCCAGCTTCCATTCCCTTTCTGACAGCAAGCAAAGCAACACAGGGGAGTCAAACAGCAGGTCCCTTTCCTCCCGGATGGGTCACCTTAGATGACCACATAAAGTGTGGAAGGTCATCTACTAGAGTAACTCTGACAATGTTTGGCCTCGTTGAAATGTATGACCGCAGACAACACCTCTCTCTTGATCAAATGAGTGGATGTTAACATCTTCATGGTTAATGTATTTGCAGTCTAAAACAACAGTGGAACTAGAAACATCAAAATATTCCAGTTCTAGAACTGCTGTAGATTCTGCAACTGATCTGTACTAATAATCTATGTACTTGTTTCTTATTTTTCTAAAGGATAAAAATGTAAGAGATGACATATACTTTCTTTGCTGAAATAAAACTCCCAATCTGCCATGATGAAAATATTAAAACAAAAAAAAATCATTATATAGATAAAAAAAAATACAGCAAATAATCGTATATTGGAATTAATATGGATACAAAGCAGAAAAACCTGTTAACAAAAAGGAAACACTTTTCTTTAAATATGTCAACATTAACACTGGTCGAATGTAGCGAAGTACAAGTCTCTGTTACAGTACGTAAGTACATTTTGTATGTATCTGTACTTTACTTAAGTAGATTTAATTATGGATACTTTCTACTTTTACTTCATTACAATTAACATCAAGTACTTGCACTTTCAACTCCATTACAAATTCTAATGCTTTTCATTACACATTACATTCACGTCACATAGTATTTTTATTAGTATTTTTCATTTATTTGTTTAGTTTTGTTTGAGAATTTGAAGTAATGAAATGCTAGATGGGGATTGGTCCACTGAAATACTGCAAAGCAAGCAGGTAATATTGGGCCCGCATCCCCCAAGAAGAGCAAGGTGATCATTACAGAGCCTCATTCCAGAGCAACACGTTTCTAAAATGGATTCCAGCACAAAAAGTCCACCAACAGAATTGTGCACACTTGGCTTTATTAGAAAGACTTGTTTAAGTGGCTCAAAAAATGACTCCATGAGATTCCTGTGCCACCTTTGTCTGCCCCGAAAGCACAAGCTTCCAGCTTACAAAAACTCAACCTAAATCTAAAAAAACACATTGAGGTAAGTTGCTAAATGCTACCTTTTTTGCACGTGAAAACAAAAGTAAAAGCTTAGCTAGCCTTTACAAAAGTGCATAACGGTCAGGTTGTTCATGGGTGTTATTGATGCTTATCAATGTTAACTCAGTACCAATGCTAACTTAGAGAAGTAGCTATATTAAGCAACAGTCCAGAACCATTTAGTGGCATTTAAAAAAAAAGGAAAGACACAAATCTTGCATTATTCCCCAGTTGGGGAGAAGCACCCTACTATTTTCAGCAGGGGCAGCTGTACAGATGCCTCCAGCAACACCTGCCTGGACTTATGAAGAAAGGAACTCTTTTAGTTTCCATTACTCCAAATAAATCACAGATGTGCAAAATTGTGACATATATTGCCCTGGATTAGAAAACAAGACATAAATATTGTTTATAATCCTAAATATTCATTTTAGCCGCATCATCATAATTTATTCAACTCCCTGGAGTTGGGGGAGGGCATGCATATGTGAATGCTTAATTTGATTCTGTATGAATTTTGTCTTAATATGCATAAATTCTGAGTTAAATTCACTAACTATTTTTCAGAGAGAGCATCATCTCCGATACCTTTGCTCTCTCTACAACTGCCACCTAAAGTAAGGAACCTCGATCCAGAGAAGGGAAACTCCATCCTTGAGACCTGGTGTCCTGCAACTTTTACATTTCTGAATGATGGAGGAAGCTCTCAGAGTTCTATTAATGATCAAATTATTTGATTATGGTGTGTTGAAATAGAGACAAACATAAAAGTTGCAGGACACTGGGCCTCATGGAAAGTTGGACAGCCCTGAATTACAAAGCTGTCTTTACAGTATTGTTTAACCATGGAGTTTATGATTAAACTGGAGTTAAAAATTACGGCTGAAAAGATCAGTGCCTGTCAGACAAAGTGAGTTTGATGTTGTAGCAATCTAACTTCTAACTTCTGCTAACTTCAGATTAAATAAAACATGGAGTGTTTTGTTGAATTAAACACTCTCAAAGGAGTAATCAGTCATCTTTCTTGCACTTAATGATATTTCACTTAACAGATCATCCCATAATTACAAGTCCCAAGTGTGAAATTTGACCAAAGGTAAAAACAAAACATGTATTATCTACAGCATTGTTCATTAAAATACCATTGCATTATTGATGCAGTCAAGAAAATGTACATATAGTAGGCACACTTGATAATCATTGTGAAACATTGCAGTTCATTCAGAAAGTACTTTTTAGAAAGTATTTTTAAAAGCAAGTACAAATGTCAGTACTCTTTCCACCACTAAACAGTGTGAGCTCTTATGCTGTTATCTGCTTTCTTTACCTAGCCAAGAGAGAATCTACTCTGTACAAGCAGTTCTATAGAAATTTCCATTTTGGTCGATTTTGGCACCCCCTACTGAACAAAAGCTGCATTCTTTTGCCTCATGGAAGACAGCATTTTCCATGAGGAGCAGCCCATTGCGTGTTTAACTCCTGATCTCCTGCAGTTGGATTGAACTACATTTCTGTTTTCAGTACCTGCGTGAAAGATGAATAGCGATGCGGCAATGAATGTAACTGTGGTCAAACAATGTCATATGAAGATGTTGAAAATAAGAAACATTTAACCTTGGTTTTGTACTGTATTCCTCCATCAAAAACACCTCCGTATAGTATCCATATAGCATATGTATATTAGGGTAAAAGTCCAGAATAGAGCAGCGTACTCGACTGGACAAAGCACAACTAATAGGTATGTAACTCTACCTTGTTCTGATATCGATACAAAGTTAAGTCCTTTTGGATAAACATTCCATTCCACCCACAGGTTGGTCGCTTCTTGTGAAGTGAGAAAGAAAGAAATAGTTGCTCTGTTTTTTTTTATGCAGCTGGTAGCTGCTCACTGGGCACTCTTACCACCCCATTGAACAGGCCTCTCAAATTTTTGCAAATTAGAAAAAAAATGCGATGAAGCTGGCTTCTGATACATGGCTTTCTATGGTTATAAAAGAGCTATATAACTTTTTATAAAGTAATCTAATTCAATCACACCTTGTTCGAATAGTAAAATAGATTAAATCTGTATAGGATAATTCCACCTGTCACTTTGAAGAAATTCTAAAAACTTAAAGGTATTGTGGAAGACGTTCTTTTTCTGGGTAGATAATCAAAATAAAGCCAGGCGTACACCGTGCGATTTGTTTCAATCGTTGCACACAGTTACTGCTCACACTGTAAGACTAAGCGCAGTTTACAGCTCACAATTTATTTTCGGCCCGACACTCTGATGTGATCTATCTGCTCACACTAGACGACTAAAAACCACGTCGGATTGAGCTCCGCAGTGAATGGAGCTGCTCTGTAGCTCTCTATCCTGAAGCCAAACAAAGAGAAGAGGAATATTAAATTCACTATAGTGAAACGCGCTGCCTTGTGAATTTGTGCAATTTTGTGCTGAAAGTCCTAAAAAGAAAAGGCGACGACAAACATCAGCAAACGTGGCTACTACGGTCTGCCAATTTTATAGAAAGAACTGCATTTCACTCATTGCATCCCTGCCACGCTGCTATGTTTACATCTGAGAGGAAGAATAAAAAGAAGAATCGTTCTTTGTGCATGCGCCCTGAGCGATATTCCCACGACAGTCGGGAGAAAATCAAACATGTTTGATTTTCTTTCGACCACACGATTCCTGATCGGGTGGTGGTCGTTAGAGGCTGATTGCCGCTCGTAACCTCCTGTACACTACACGACTCACGAAGCACGATCAGGCAAAGTCGGCCTGTTCAAAAGATTCTTTCACAACTGGAAAATCGCCCCGAAAATCACACAGTGTACACCGGGCTTAAGGGGTCCTCCTAATTGTCAATCATTCTGGTGATGTGTAAGGCCGTCCTACGTGCCGGTCCCCATTTTCACCTACTGGTGGTGAGTCAGACATAGTGAAAAAGTTGCAAATCTTCTTTTGGAAAGTAAGCTTGTCTGACCGTCGATCCAAATAGCAACTTTTAAAACACATTTACCATAACTATAGCATTAATGCTGATACTGGCACTTACATTTTTTGGTT
>NW_015150577.1:1009589-1012609 GCF_000732505.1 Cyprinodon variegatus
GTAAGGCCGTCCTACGTGCCGGTCCCCATTTTCACCTACTGGTGGTGAGTCAGACATAGTGAAAAAGTTGCAAATCTTCTTTTGGAAAGTAAGCTTGTCTGACCGATCCAAATAGCAACTTTTAAAACACATTTACCATAACCATAGCATTAATGCTGATACTGGCACTTACATTTTTTGGTTTATAAACCTAAATATAATAGCTTTTTTTAACTTTATTTTTTAACTTTTCAATTAGCTTTTTACCTTTTTTTCTTGACTTGTTAACTTTTATTTCCAACTTCATTTACAGTAGGTATATATATATATTATTCAAGGGCTCAATTAATTGATCAAATGCCAAAATAACTCCAGCCATGTAGCAGCATCTTTGCTGAATGACTGGATATAGATCTTGTGCTTCTAGACCTCACTGAGGGATGGGGGGTCCTTTTTGATCACTTTTTGCAAGGGATCAAAAATGATAACTTGCCCAATAAAGGTTGAACAGAGCATGCATGAGAAGAAATAGGCTCATGCATGCTCTCACACCATTTAATAGGCATTCCCTCTCAGAGCGAGTACAGGGTTGTGCATTTGCATTTCTTTTTATCAAGTGGAGAGGGCGAGTCTTCTCAGAAATTCGTGAAAATCCTCCACTATACCTTTAAATATAATGGCACGTCGAACTTGTGGTGAAACATTTCCCATTGGTTACAAATGCTTTTAAAGGACATCTTGTGACGTGTGATACCTTTCTTGAATTTGTAAAAAGAAAAAGAGATAATATGTAGTCCTATGAATTATGTTCTCTAAAAATCATTGTCTCATTTACAACACCATACCAATCAAGAACCATCGCTAAATGTGTCGCTGTACAGCCTGACAATAATAAAAAATGAATACTTTCCCCACCTTGTTACTGCAGGTTTAAATACATCATATTGTGGTGTCTAGACAAATAACAGAAGAATAAAATAACTACAAAATAAAGATTTGAGAAAACCTTCTATTGCTGCATAAAATTTTAGAAAAGTTCAATTCCAGATCAATCAATGATGGGGTTTTAAGCTCATGTTCCTTCAAACTATTCACACTGAAGCTCATAAATATTTTCACACCACTATGTATTGATCAGACAAACACGTACATCGGTCAGTGCACGTACAGTATAATCCTAAACACTCAGCGGGAAAAGGTTGAGCTGCACATCAACCCTATGTTGATGAAGCCTATTAAAAATACAGAGCACTGCTGTTAGACTGTGAAATGATGGGTAAGAACAACATTCAGAACTGTCAAAGCTGCTCTGTTATCAGGCCCTGAAACGTGATTCCAGTCATGAGGCTTTGTTCAACAACTATGGGAACTGGAGCCACACTTAATCCCAGGCCATCTCGGAACCATGCAACTATACAGTAGCTGGAACAAACAACAATAAAACCATGACGGCCCCTGTGAAAAACACAGCATCCCCTCGTCTGTTCGTTCTGCTCCACTGACATGCAAACACAAGCACAAACTCACAAAAAGTGGCACGACTGCAAAAATACAAAGAATAAGCAGACCAAGAATGTAACTATTTTATCAAATTCCCTGAATGACCCAAATCGCCTCTGCTACTTGGATAACATGAGGTATTTAAATCACCAAGCTTACAGGTTCAGGGTTTTAGGATGCAGAGCATGTTCATACGTAGTAATGAAGTACACTAAACACACACTTCATGTATCGCATAACAACAATATTTTACATCCTGGTCAAGGGAGAGAAATAAACACAGCCAAAGTGTTTTGTTTGCCACTCGGTGGATTTGCAGGCATCAGCTTTTTGTTACTTATGAGCTTAATGCCCAAACGTAATCTATTATGCTGCAACAATTTATTCAACAAATACTTTATGTTATCGGTGCAAAGCTACAATGGAAAATGCCAAACAAACAGAGCATCAAACGATACTGAGGGCTGTTAACAGCATTGCAGAGTTCTGACTTCCAAGCCAACAACACTTATATTCTAGCAATACAACATGTAGCAGATACCATTATCCTATTACTGGAAAACCAACACAAAATCTATTTATTCAAAACAACTGAAGCATTCAGCTTTGAAAAACAACATTACCGTAATGGGAAGGAAATTCTCCTTAGGTAAACGGTGCTTGCTGCTTTGCTGAAGTAGAGTTTGGAAAGAAGAGTTTTGAATCATAGAAATGGAGAACATTTCATTCAGAATGGTGTTTTTAAATCGCTGATGTATAACTTCGTTCTTGCATTTAATTTTCCACCTTTTTGATTTGGAAGTTAAAAATGTATTAACTGCTCAGTGTGTTATTAACAGAAGTAGGACAGTGCTCCAGAGCTACAAGGCACTAACTTCAATATGACCCTCATCAGAATATATTAGCTGTACTGTCAGTTAGAAAGATATGAGGACTCAGTGGTCAGAGTGCAGAGATAAAATTACCCTTAGTCCTGTTTATTTGGGCATAATCTGACTTTAAATTTGACTAATTAAACCAGAACAGAGTCTAAAATGACTGGCGTGTGGCTGAAGTACCTTCTTATAATCATACTCTCAAAAAGTCCCTAGCTGATGCAATCAGTCAGAATAATTGTGACTAATCCTTTATTGTAATAATATCAACAAATTCATTACTCCAAACAAATTGTTAACTAGAGTACAAGGAGTCCAGTAAGAGTCTGCAATTTGAAAGAACAATCCAGTCACAACGGTATTTAATTAAGATTGTGAAGAAAAATAAAATATAAACACAAAACAGACTTAAATCAAAGGCAACAGGATTTTCGCTCTGTTTTTTTGGCAAAAAAATTTTTTTGACAACTATCTATAGTATTTGTCAATTCTGTCAGCTCACACTAGAGCAACCTGCAGTTGGAGAACTGATGTTTTTAATTATCTCGAAACTCAACCTCCTTAACACATTCCAAGGTAGATGCCAATATAAAAACATTTACAATTACATTTTTAAGGGTTTTTTTCATGCTTTTTGCCAATAACAATGTATTCACATATTCACAA
>NW_015150577.1:1012798-1042883 GCF_000732505.1 Cyprinodon variegatus
CAATGGAATTAATTCCTGGAATATTTGATAACTGCTGCCCTTATAAAAACCATCCAAGTCTTACTTTGGGTACAGTAAAATGTATTTCACTTAGAATGAAAATGAAGGAACGTTAAGCTAAGTCACATTTTTAACATTTTCATTAATCAGTGTAAAATACCTCAAAAACTGTATTCTTTTGGATGAACTCTTTAACTTTCCATTGACTGTGTTCTATAAAAGTAGCAAGCGGAAGAATTCCTTATTTGGAATGGGTTTAAATTTGATTGATTGTTTGATTGATTGACTGACTTAATTGATCTCACAGTGGAGAAATGTACTCATTACATCAGCTAAAATATTCAAAGGAGAAGAGGAAGGTGCATGGGATATATAGAGTACGATATATACAGTGCATTCACATATGACAGCTTTCTTTTTTTTTATAGTAGGATTATAGTACAGGGTTAATGCACAGGGTGTTTTACAGGGTATTGCACAGGGTATAGAACTGGGTGTCAAATATAGAGAAACAGTTTATTGCACAGGGTATCAAATAGTAATTGCACATTATACATTACACAAGATATTGCCAATTTAGTGTCGCATTGCAGAGTTTTGGTAAATTTAGCCTATTTAACACAACAATCATAACAATCATATTGTTTGCTGAATAAGAAAAGATTCAACAATAAAAAATAAATGCTGCATGATTATGTTCATTACATCTAAGAAGCTCTTATATGGTTGAGATGTTTCTTGCTGTTATAACAATATTTTTGCAACTAGCAATTGGAATATTCAGTAAATGCTGTATACATTTTGAAAAATTAAATAAAAATGAAACTATAAAGAAAACAATAGAAAAGACAAAATAGAGCAGAAAGCTTTAAGAAATTACATATTTCTTTTTTGTATATGTGTTGTATTATATATTAAACACAGCCAAAAGTGTAAATAAAAAGGTTGATAGCAAATGTAATATAAGGAGCATTATTCAATTTGATGTGCGGATTGGTTAAAAACAGCAGGTTTAGGGCTTGAACTTCTTAGATATTGTTTGTTAATCTATTCAACTTCTAAATTTATTGATCGTAGTCAGAGGCGTAGCCAGAAAATGTTTATAAGGGTGGCCAGGCAATGACCAATGTAAACTGAGGGGTGGCCGAAAGCAGTTAGGTGCCAGAACCTCAGGGTCAAGCCAAAGATAAGACAAACTATACTTTCCTACAGCTTTTGCTAACAAATAGACGCATATATTTAAATATCAGTGCTTTCTAAATAACAGGTATAATAGATACAATTCTTTCAGATTTGAATTCTGGGGCAAACATCTTTTCCATTGTCATTACTTACCTACTTGTATCAATAGTCATGCTGCATAAAATTGATAATTACAAGTACTAATATCTACATAAATTGATTATTTAATACGTTTTTATTAAAATTGTTATTTATGTATGATTTCACTTGCAGAGACACGTCATTCTCTCTTTACCCGATATAACACAAAATCTAGCACTGAAAAGAGCGTGAATTCTGTACTTATCATGTTAGAGAATTGATGTGTATAATTAACCACAGTGTTTTTGTTGTCAAGTAATAATGAATATATGGAAAAATAGTAATATACGAAAAATTTACATGTTTTGAATATTCCACTTGAGAGTATTACTGCTGCCATCATCTGTATTAGAGGGGGGGAAATGGTAGGGGTGGCTACAGGGGTGGCCAATGATTGGCTAAGGCTGGCCCCCCATCTAGCTCCGCCCCTGATTATAGTAAAACTTAAAAGCAAAATTCTACATTTTCCTCCTGTGGTGATGAGTTTGTAACGCCAGGTCTTGCCACTGTCCTGCAACCTTTAGGATGCATCCATGCTCCAACACATAGTACCTCCTTGGCAGCAAGTCTTGCAAACAGCTGGTTGTTAACTATTTATTAGATTCAGGTGTGTTGGAGCAGGGAGTCATCCAAAGGTTGCAGGATAGGAGATGCAAATCCAAAGAAAGAAGGTTTAAATGAACAAAGTAGTTGTTTCTGCATGTTTATAGCAGAGGCGTAGCCAGAAAATTTTTATAAGGGTGGCCAGGCAATAACCAATGTACACTGAGGGGTGGCCGAAAGCGGAAAGGCACCATAACCTCAGGGTCAATCTGTACTGTTCCAACAGGAAAACTAACAAGCAAAACATCCGTATTTTCTAAATAAAGACAAACTATACTTTTCTACAGGCTTTGCTAACAAATAAACGAATATATTCAAACATCCGTGCTTTCTAGATAAAAGGTATAGTGGATAAAATTTTTTCAGGTTTGAGTTTTGGGGCGAATATCTTTTCCATTGTCATTACTTACCGACTTTTATCATTAATCATTCTGCATAAAACTGATACTTACAAGTACTAATATCTACATAAATTGATTATTTAAGTTTTTATTAAAATAGTTATTTATCTATGATTTCACCGAAGATGACATGCAGAGATGCATCATTTTCTCTTTACCCCATATAACTAATCTAGTTCTAAAAAGAACATTCTGTACTCATTTTTAATGTTAGGACATTGATGTGCATCATTAACCACAGTGTTTTTGCTGTCAAGTACTTGTTAATATATGAAAAATTGAAATGTTTTGAATATTCCACTTGAAAGTATTACTGTTGCCACCCACTGTATAGGAGGGGAAAAAATGGTAGGGGTGGCCACTAGAGGTGGGCTATACCGGGAATTTTTAATCGATACGATACCAAGTACAAGGTCAGTATCGCCGATTTCAATACGATACCGATACTTTTTCACATTTAAGCTTTATGTATTTATTTATTTATTGAGGCAATGAGCAAAGTTTCGTCTCCCCTCTCTGTTTCTGTAGCTTAACGTTTTCTTGCTCGTGTTGGTTTTTCATGTGCTTATATAAACTTGTGTTTCCACTGCATTTAACCGGCTTTTTACAAACCATACAGCTTGCGGATGTTTAATTTACATTATTAAAATATAGTCAAACGCTGCTTCTTTCCCCCTTGATGATTTTTCGCTCCGCTGCGGAGCAGCAGTTTAGTTGTATGTGTTGAGTGGAGAGAGGGGAGGGGGGAGGAGCAAAGCGATGGTCAATCTGCTGCAGTTAGTGCGTGCAGGAGAGAAGAAAAAGTATCAATCTTGTTTATATTGTACGATATCAATACCAAAGTTGGTTTCAATAGTATCAATCCTAGGATGTACATCTTGTGGCCACAGGGGTGGCCAATGATTGGCTAAGAGTGGCCATGGCCACCCCTGGCCCTCCCTCTAGCTCCGCCCCTGGTATAGCTCAGGTGAGACTTATTTATTGTGGTTAGGCATTTGATGTTGTAGTTACTTTATAAACTTGTAGACGCCTGATAATATGGATAAAATATCTAGAAACTGTTTCAAACTTGCATCTTCACTGGTTCCTGTTTGCCCTACAATGTTTAGTTTGAACCAGAGAGGTTTTTGTTAGTAATGTTCCAACCTAAAGTTTAATAAACTAACGATCAAAGTTATTTATTGGGTAAAACTGGCTGGAAAGAGTATAGATACAAGTATCAGCAAAAAGCTGATGTTATTAGTTCATTTGTAAACACAGAGCAGAAGGGAATAGATGTTTACAGTCAGTGATTTATCGGACAAGCTGCACAAACTGCAACTAAAGCCAAACTAAATAAATAAATAAAAATCCACTTCTGTTGACTTTGAAAACTTTTAACACTTTGGATCTTAGAGCAACATCCTCTTATGTCATTAGAGCAACCTGAGTGACGCCAACGGAGCAGCGGATCAGTTCTCCTCCTCCTCCTCCTCCTCCTCCCTCCCGCACAGATGCGTGTCTGCGCCTTGATAACAACCTCGCTTCTTCTTTGATCAGACTTACCAGCTGTTCTTGTTCCTGACCCCGAACCAAGCAGAAGGTACCAGATCCACATGGTGCGCCCACCTTTCCACACCCTTTGTTGGCCTGCTTTTGTTGTCCTGCCCCGCGACGGGGCCACAAACTGGGGACAGAAACAAAAAGGAAAAAAAAAAAAGAAAAACAAACTTCCCCAAAGCCGCAACTCCTCTAAAGTATAACTCCTTTTTTTATAGCTTCCGGCCAAGCGCTTTGATCGCTTGGTTTCGGATCTTGGGGCTGATCGGTACCGAGTTCGGTTTGTGGAAAAAGGGGGAATAGAAAGGAGGAGAAGCCGAAGCTGGAGGGGCTTCAGGCGGCGGGCGGACTGGCTCTGCTGTCGGTCTGTAGAGAGGGAGGCGGAGCCGGAGGCAGAGGGTCAGCGGGATGAGGGCTACAAAATAAATGAATGAAGAAACTAGAAATAAAAGTCACTGTACTGCAGCTTTAACAAGCAAGGAATAAAAAAAACAAAGTTTTCGCGTTAAAATCTGTTTTCCATGTAAAACATGATGACTTTCCCATGCCAAATCAGCCATATGCATTGACTTTAAAGTATGTTTACTTTGCACATCTTAATGAAACTTCAATGTATTTAGAACTTGAGTATTTCAACCCTTAGCAAAAAGTAGTTTATTCAAGTATACTAAAAGTGCACTACGGTAATTTCATACTTAAAATCAGGCAGTGCACTTAGAGTTTACTTATTCTAAACTATATTTCATATACTTAACAATAGTAGTATTGTTTACTTCATTAACTTAAAAATGTCCCAATTTAGTTTAGAAGTATTAATTTAGTAATACTTCAAGTACATTGTTCGCTATACTTTCTAAACTTATACTTAAGTATTCTTAATAGAATTTACTTCAAGTATACTACTCTTTGCTAAGGGAACACCTTCAGTTCTCATCAAAACATTTCTGATACATTTTTGTTGTCCTCTATTCTTACATCAAATCATCATCCACTTGTACATGGTCTGAGTTACACACAAACTCATGCTGTGTTACACTATCCTTGTGGGGGGCTTTCATTGATTTCCGTTCATTTCCCACTCATTTCTATGGCCTAACCGTGATCCTTGCCCTAGCCCCAACCATTACCAACTCATACCTAAACCTGACCTAAACTCAATTCACACCTTAGTTCTAAACCTAACCCCCACCCCAAGAACAGAACTTCTCCTCATGGGGACCAGTCATTGGTCCCCATAAGCAATGGCATAACTATCGGTAAGCAGAGACTGCAGTTGCTTAGGGGGCCCCAACCTCTTAGGGGCTCCGTCACTGACACCTGGTTGGCCCCCTATGCTATTGTGGACTAGGACGTCTCATTTTAGATGTAATGGTGCGAAAAATTCATCTAATACTAAATTTACTGACCAGGCCTTATTTATACCCCAACACATGGCAGATTTCAACATGATGGTGAGCCATTTAAACATGACACCAATAGCAAAGCAGACAGTGGTACTTTTAATTACTATGTTAATAACTGTATATAGTTTATTACACAGTTGGTAAAAAATATGCTCATATAATATGTTTCAAACCACAATAAAGATCTTAAAACAACAATGTATTTGAGTATTTTATTTTTCACAACACAACTTGGAATTATGTGTACCGGTAATCCAGAGCGTAGATTAAAACCATAACCGTTAGGTACAATGTGTTAGCGACGATGGAAAACAAAAAGAGGTACTTAAGTGGATTCCAGAAAAGATGAAGCAAAGAAGAGCTGCTGAAAGAACGGGGGAAAAAAATTCCCAAAATAAACACATTCTTTCAAAGAACCAAAGAGGGAGAGGAGGACGTTGCTGCTACAGTGNTAAATAAAAATGAAACTATAAAGAAAACAATAGAAAAGACAAAATAGAGCAGAAAGCTTTAAGAAATTACATATTTCTTTTTTGTATATGTGTTGTATTATATATTAAACACAGCCAAAAGTGTAAATAAAAAGGTTGATAGCAAATGTAATATAAGGAGCATTATTCAATTTGATGTGCGGATTGGTTAAAAACAGCAGGTTTAGGGCTTGAACTTCTTAGATATTGTTTGTTAATCTATTCAACTTCTAAATTTATTGATCGTAGTCAGAGGCGTAGCCAGAAAATGTTTATAAGGGTGGCCAGGCAATGACCAATGTAAACTGAGGGGTGGCCGAAAGCAGTTAGGTGCCAGAACCTCAGGGTCAAGCCAAAGATAAGACAAACTATACTTTCCTACAGCTTTTGCTAACAAATAGACGCATATATTTAAATATCAGTGCTTTCTAAATAACAGGTATAATAGATACAATTCTTTCAGATTTGAATTCTGGGGCAAACATCTTTTCCATTGTCATTACTTACCTACTTGTATCAATAGTCATGCTGCATAAAATTGATAATTACAAGTACTAATATCTACATAAATTGATTATTTAATACGTTTTTATTAAAATTGTTATTTATGTATGATTTCACTTGCAGAGACACGTCATTCTCTCTTTACCCGATATAACACAAAATCTAGCACTGAAAAGAGCGTGAATTCTGTACTTATCATGTTAGAGAATTGATGTGTATAATTAACCACAGTGTTTTTGTTGTCAAGTAATAATGAATATATGGAAAAATAGTAATATACGAAAAATTTACATGTTTTGAATATTCCACTTGAGAGTATTACTGCTGCCATCATCTGTATTAGAGGGGGGGAAATGGTAGGGGTGGCTACAGGGGTGGCCAATGATTGGCTAAGGCTGGCCCCCCATCTAGCTCCGCCCCTGATTATAGTAAAACTTAAAAGCAAAATTCTACATTTTCCTCCTGTGGTGATGAGTTTGTAACGCCAGGTCTTGCCACTGTCCTGCAACCTTTAGGATGCATCCATGCTCCAACACATAGTACCTCCTTGGCAGCAAGTCTTGCAAACAGCTGGTTGTTAACTATTTATTAGATTCAGGTGTGTTGGAGCAGGGAGTCATCCAAAGGTTGCAGGATAGGAGATGCAGATCCAAAGAAAGAAGGTTTAAATGAACAAAGTAGTTGTTTCTGCATGTTTATAGCAGAGGCGTAGCCAGAAAATTTTTATAAGGGTGGCCAGGCAATAACCAATGTACACTGAGGGGTGGCCGAAAGCGGAAAGGCACCATAACCTCAGGGTCAATCTGTACTGTTCCAACAGGAAAACTAACAAGCAAAACATCCGTATTTTCTAAATAAAGACAAACTATACTTTTCTACAGGCTTTGCTAACAAATAAACGAATATATTCAAACATCCGTGCTTTCTAGATAAAAGGTATAGTGGATAAAATTTTTTCAGGTTTGAGTTTTGGGGCGAATATCTTTTCCATTGTCATTACTTACCGACTTTTATCATTAATCATTCTGCATAAAACTGATACTTACAAGTACTAATATCTACATAAATTGATTATTTAAGTTTTTATTAAAATAGTTATTTATCTATGATTTCACCGAAGATGACATGCAGAGATGCATCATTTTCTCTTTACCCCATATAACTAATCTAGTTCTAAAAAGAACATTCTGTACTCATTTTTAATGTTAGGACATTGATGTGCATCATTAACCACAGTGTTTTTGCTGTCAAGTACTTGTTAATATATGAAAAATTGAAATGTTTTGAATATTCCACTTGAAAGTATTACTGTTGCCACCCACTGTATAGGAGGGGAAAAAATGGTAGGGGTGGCCACTAGAGGTGGGCTATACCGGGAATTTTTAATCGATACGATACCAAGTACAAGGTCAGTATCGCCGATTTCAATACGATACCGATACTTTTTCACATTTAAGCTTTATGTATTTATTTATTTATTGAGGCAATGAGCAAAGTTTCGTCTCCCCTCTCTGTTTCTGTAGCTTAACGTTTTCTTGCTCGTGTTGGTTTTTCATGTGCTTATATAAACTTGTGTTTCCACTGCATTTAACCGGCTTTTTACAAACCATACAGCTTGCGGATGTTTAATTTACATTATTAAAATATAGTCAAACGCTGCTTCTTTCCCCCTTGATGATTTTTCGCTCCGCTGCGGAGCAGCAGTTTAGTTGTATGTGTTGAGTGGAGAGAGGGGAGGGGGGAGGAGCAAAGCGATGGTCAATCTGCTGCAGTTAGTGCGTGCAGGAGAGAAGAAAAAGTATCAATCTTGTTTATATTGTACGATATCAATACCAAAGTTGGTTTCAATAGTATCAATCCTAGGATGTACATCTTGTGGCCACAGGGGTGGCCAATGATTGGCTAAGAGTGGCCATGGCCACCCCTGGCCCTCCCTCTAGCTCCGCCCCTGGTATAGCTCAGGTGAGACTTATTTATTGTGGTTAGGCATTTGATGTTGTAGTTACTTTATAAACTTGTAGACGCCTGATAATATGGATAAAATATCTAGAAACTGTTTCAAACTTGCATCTTCACTGGTTCCTGTTTGCCCTACAATGTTTAGTTTGAACCAGAGAGGTTTTTGTTAGTAATGTTCCAACCTAAAGTTTAATAAACTAACGATCAAAGTTATTTATTGGGTAAAACTGGCTGGAAAGAGTATAGATACAAGTATCAGCAAAAAGCTGATGTTATTAGTTCATTTGTAAACACAGAGCAGAAGGGAATAGATGTTTACAGTCAGTGATTTATCGGACAAGCTGCACAAACTGCAACTAAAGCCAAACTAAATAAATAAATAAAAATCCACTTCTGTTGACTTTGAAAACTTTTAACACTTTGGATCTTAGAGCAACATCCTCTTATGTCATTAGAGCAACCTGAGTGACGCCAACGGAGCAGCGGATCAGTTCTCCTCCTCCTCCTCCTCCTCCTCCCTCCCGCACAGATGCGTGTCTGCGCCTTGATAACAACCTCGCTTCTTCTTTGATCAGACTTACCAGCTGTTCTTGTTCCTGACCCCGAACCAAGCAGAAGGTACCAGATCCACATGGTGCGCCCACCTTTCCACACCCTTTGTTGGCCTGCTTTTGTTGTCCTGCCCCGCGACGGGGCCACAAACTGGGGACAGAAACAAAAAGGAAAAAAAAAAAAGAAAAACAAACTTCCCCAAAGCCGCAACTCCTCTAAAGTATAACTCCTTTTTTTATAGCTTCCGGCCAAGCGCTTTGATCGCTTGGTTTCGGATCTTGGGGCTGATCGGTACCGAGTTCGGTTTGTGGAAAAAGGGGGAATAGAAAGGAGGAGAAGCCGAAGCTGGAGGGGCTTCAGGCGGCGGGCGGACTGGCTCTGCTGTCGGTCTGTAGAGAGGGAGGCGGAGCCGGAGGCAGAGGGTCAGCGGGATGAGGGCTACAAAATAAATGAATGAAGAAACTAGAAATAAAAGTCACTGTACTGCAGCTTTAACAAGCAAGGAATAAAAAAAACAAAGTTTTCGCGTTAAAATCTGTTTTCCATGTAAAACATGATGACTTTCCCATGCCAAATCAGCCATATGCATTGACTTTAAAGTATGTTTACTTTGCACATCTTAATGAAACTTCAATGTATTTAGAACTTGAGTATTTCAACCCTTAGCAAAAAGTAGTTTATTCAAGTATACTAAAAGTGCACTACGGTAATTTCATACTTAAAATCAGGCAGTGCACTTAGAGTTTACTTATTCTAAACTATATTTCATATACTTAACAATAGTAGTATTGTTTACTTCATTAACTTAAAAATGTCCCAATTTAGTTTAGAAGTATTAATTTAGTAATACTTCAAGTACATTGTTCGCTATACTTTCTAAACTTATACTTAAGTATTCTTAATAGAATTTACTTCAAGTATACTACTCTTTGCTAAGGGAACACCTTCAGTTCTCATCAAAACATTTCTGATACATTTTTGTTGTCCTCTATTCTTACATCAAATCATCATCCACTTGTACATGGTCTGAGTTACACACAAACTCATGCTGTGTTACACTATCCTTGTGGGGGGCTTTCATTGATTTCCGTTCATTTCCCACTCATTTCTATGGCCTAACCGTGATCCTTGCCCTAGCCCCAACCATTACCAACTCATACCTAAACCTGACCTAAACTCAATTCACACCTTAGTTCTAAACCTAACCCCCACCCCAAGAACAGAACTTCTCCTCATGGGGACCAGTCATTGGTCCCCATAAGCAATGGCATAACTATCGGTAAGCAGAGACTGCAGTTGCTTAGGGGGCCCCAACCTCTTTGGGGCTCCGTCACTGACACCTGGTTGGCCCCCTATGCTATTGTGGACTAGGACGTCTCATTTTAGATGTAATGGTGCGAAAAATTCATCTAATACTAAATTTACTGACCAGGCCTTATTTATACCCCAACACATGGCAGATTTCAACATGATGGTGAGCCATTTAAACATGACACCAATAGCAAAGCAGACAGTGGTACTTTTAATTACTATGTTAATAACTGTATATAGTTTATTACACAGTTGGTAAAAAATATGCTCATATAATATGTTTCAAACCACAATAAAGATCTTAAAACAACAATGTATTTGAGTATTTTATTTTTCACAACACAACTTGGAATTATGTGTACCGGTAATCCAGAGCGTAGATTAAAACCATAACCGTTAGGTACAATGTGTTAGCGACGATGGAAAACAAAAAGAGGTACTTAAGTGGATTCCAGAAAAGATGAAGCAAAGAAGAGCTGCTGAAAGAACGGGGAAAAAAAATTCCCAAAATAAACACATTCTTTCAAAGAACCAAAGAGGGAGAGGAGGACGTTGCTGCTACAATGAGTGAAGATTGCGACCAGGAGATAAATGGAGAGAGTGTGGGTGAGGAGGGGAGCTGTGAAACTCAAGGTACCCTGATAAGACTAATTTTTCAGCAGAATATACTAAAGTATATCCATGTCTAGTGAAGGTGAAGAATGATGAAATGACCGCGTAACAAAGAAATGGCCACATATTACACACACATACCTTTTTTGTTCTGCTATTTGTAGTGAGGACCATGTGTTGACCTCCATTGATTTTCTGTCATTTTCAACCCTTTCTACACCCTAACCCTAAACCTAACCATTACCAATGCATACCTCACCCTAACCCTAGCCCAACTGACACCTTAGCCCTAAACCATTTGCAAAATACCTTGTGAGGACCAGCAAAGTGTTCTCGTATTACATCAACTGGTCCTGATTGTGATGGTGAAATTGGAAAAAATGGTCCTTACTTTGTGTCTATACAAATGCACACACACCCACAGAACATGGATGGGAGGATCTTCTTCAGGAGGACATGATATATACTGTCTCTGTTGGGTCAGTATGTTCCTTTAGTGCATCCTGACATTCCCAAGAGAAGATGTTAATACTGGAGTCCTACTCTACCTTTATGTGGATCCCAGGCAAGTTATCTAACCCCAGCTTTCAACCAGACTTTGTATAAAAGTCTAAATAAATGTAGCACTTGAATCACATTAGCCAGCCTTCACTCCTCACATACATAAATAATCTTTGGACAACCATGCATCAGTCACAGTTTGCCACCATTCCTTTATTCTACCACTTTAAATACATACTTGAGATTAACCTATTTAGGTCTTTTAATGCTTATTCTAATACTGATTGTTCATTTGGTCAAACTGATCCATTTCCATGCAAAAAACTGTTTACAAAATGTTACACAAGTCTCAATTTAAGCAAAAAAATGTTTATAAACAAATCAAACAAGGCATTAAGAATGGATTTCAAATGGAGGGAGTGGCAATGCATGCAGTTCATGGCTGCTGAATGCACAAACTTGCTTTCTGCTACATCTACCAACCAAAAAGTCTGATGATAGAGATTTGATTAATCTTGTTAGAAAAAAATGGTCAAATTGTTTTTTCCTGATTCATGTATTGTACGTTTTTATATGGACACAAATGATGACACTTTCCAATCCACCTTTAAACTTGAGACAATCCTTGATGACTTCTAAAAGCTGTTGCTGAAAGACTCAAGCATGAAAGAAACATGCCATGTTGGAGGGAGGCTTAGAAAAACTTTCCAAGAAGAGATTTCTTCCCTTTATTGTATTGTTTCTGTTCCCATAAAACTTGTCTGTGTCTTCCACACACACAGCAGGGGATTTTAATATTAAAGAACCCATACAGTGCACCGTATGAGCACTCAGACCATGAATAATATACACAAAATCCACAGCACATATGTGTAGGAAATAAAGTCAGATCAAAAGGTCATTATAATCATTAAACCCTTTTTTTATATTTTCTCTCATCACAAACATTACACGTATATGTGTTTGGTTGGATTTTATGAGATAGAGAAATGTTAGGTATAAAAAATCATTATTTCAAAGTGTAGGAGAAATGCTTTGTTTTTGTTACAACTAAACATATAAAAATGTGGCATGTATTTGTATTCAGGGCTCTTTACTCTTATCTTAATTGGAAAGTGGAAAGAAGAAGGTCATAAAAAAGGGGCCACAAAAATCCTGTCTGCATTTGTCCACAAATTATGTAGAGGAGGAGGATATTATAAACATGATGAACAAGGTGCTATGAATGCAGAACACACAGATCAAAACAGCCTGACAGTGAAACAAGGAAGTGACAGCAACATGAGGTGGCAGTGTTTTATTTGGCAGATTAAAGAAGCAGGTCAGAGATGTGGGAACTAGCCATTGATCTCTATTTTTCATCGGAATGCTGATATCAGGAAAAAAAGTAAAGTCACCTGCCGCCATCTTGGTACTTCCCATTCTAACAGAGACGTGCCATGAAAGTACCTACGTATGTAGCATTTGGTTGCAACAACAAGCAGTGTGCCAGCTGTGGGAAGACGTTACACAGGTAATTTTACAGTCAGTGGATGTACTAACCAAGAAAATCTATATAGATACGTCTATGTATCCCATAGTATAGTATGCAGCGTAACATTAGTCTGCCTATCTCGGGCCGACTCAAAGACATTGACTAAGTTAGCCTTTGGCATTGTGTCTAACCTTAGAAAATGGAATAGAAAGTACAGTAATTAAAAAGTAATTCACTGTGAAATGTCAATTAAGTAATTTTTGATTAAATGGATGATGCTGTCATTTTTGTAGTGTTTGGTATATTTCTCATTTGAATAAGTTCATGTGCTGAAAGATGTTGCATGTTATATTGACACAAACAAAACGCAAACATATATATATATATATATATATATATATGTATGCATATTTGTGTGTGCGTGTGTCATGTCCTGAAATTACCATAACAATGTAATCAGTACTTGCATATTACATGTACATCATCAATTTAGCACTTTTGGCACATCTGTGTCATTGTGTTTCATTGACACATTAATTTTGTTGTGATGGATTTATATAATATGTTATATTACATGATTTATAGACTTTCACTGATGTCATTCTTACTTAGTAATGTGATGTGCCTATTTTGTTATCATAAATTACAGTAATCTACTTAAGTGCTTGTCAAAGTGATAAATTTATCCTTATTTTAAGAGTCTTAAGCCCCTCTGAAAAAGAGAAAATCATTGTCGTTCAATGCTGTAGTGCACGTATTGTTTATATTGCGATCGGTCTAGCTAGGGAGTACCAATATGGCGGCCAGTGACTTCACAGTAACGTGTACTACCAACGGCCTAATAGCAATCCAGTGAATAAATAGAGATCAGTGGAACCAGCGTACTCAAGGTACCTTGCCTCACACAGAATGACCACTGGAGATAAGTGCCAGTTCCTCCCAAGTCCCACAGTAATGTAATAAAATTTGTGGTAATAACATGACTACATACTAAAATCGTCAGTGGCTAAATATTTTATAAATGTGGACACAGAGTAGCAGGTTAGAAAGGAAGTACCCAAACACTTCATATTCTGGTTTAAATGTAATTTAGGTAGAACCCTATCAGAAAAAGCCAGGAGGAGGGACAGAAAAACGGGAAGCCTCACCTATCAGGCCTCTCTTCTCTTTATCATTCAGCTGCAGCTGTGTGCAGACACACACAACCTTGCTTCAAATAAGCCCTGCTCCTTTTGACAGCATGCTAACCTGGAGGCATGTGATTGGGATGAGTCCCAATACCCCACTCCTTAAACTCACTTTATATTCATTCATAGAATACCTTATCAAGCCAAAGCCTTGTGCAGACTCAAGCTGCTGGGAAGGGTCTTGGCATGTCAGTCGTATCTGTTGAAACTTTGTCAAAGATCCCAGGTTGATAGGTTCTGTGCTGGACCCATTGTCCTCCACCCTCCCATTGCTGCCTGAAGGGCCTTATATATTTTATTCTGTTACAGCAAATGTTGATGCTTGGAGGCGGATTGCAAGCACACCAAGTATCAACTCCTGCAAAGTCTACAGTTGGCAGACATTCATTTTTCAGTGATTACCAGAGCCAACAAAGACAGACAAAAGTCTTCTTAATTCAAATCCCGGATACAATCATCCACTAGTCTAACTGACTGCTTGTTGAGAAGGAAGAAGATTTGTCAGTCAGCGTTAAATAGATTTTATTCTGCTCTCCTGGAGTTATCATTAATGTTAATGCTAAGCTGTCGACCAAATTACACAGCCTGATCCAGGAACCAGAACAGAATAATCTTGGGTGGGGCGGTGCTCTGTGGGTGGCGGGGGTCTGTATAAAATTAATAAAGTAAAAATGTGCTTGAATACATTGCTGATTGACAATGTTTCACTAATGCTTATCAAATAGGTTAGGGTATCTATTAACAACACAGAGCTCATTAGCCACTGGCCAACAAATGGACTCATTAGGGGACATTAAACCCTAATATGCCGGCTGTTATTGAGTTAATCGCTGAAGAAACCGAATTAGAGGCCAAATTTGGACAATGACTCTGTAGTACGAAGATCTGATTGGCAAAAAAGCAGAACAACCTGTGATGGCTTTGCCTGCAGGCGAGTGGCAGCACAGAGACAAAAGATTCAGCCTAAGATTAAACAAGAGGTAAGAGAATGCATAACAGGAGCAACACAAAGAGCTTTTCTAGCTGTGTGCATGGGTTTTTATGAAGAAGGAAAAGGGTGTTTTTAGAGCAGCAGAGGAAAAAATAAGTACAGTCAGATGCAAGTGTGATGGAGAGGGTGAAAAATAAGTAGACTGACAAAAGAAACCAGCCTTTGATGCAAGACAAGTAAGAGGAGGAATGTGCTTAGCCACAGTTCTCCACATTATTAAAGAATAAATTGCATGCTGTAGGCAATGAATGAAAGAAAAGATATTCAAACTTCAGCTAAAAAAAAGCTGCAATCCCTGTCACTCAAATATTTGATGACAATAAAATGTATCAGTCTATCTAACAAGAATATAGGGTGAGTGAACGGGAAAAAAAGAAAGCTTTTGTGCTCCTAAGGATGACATGTCCTTGTCAAAATAGACAGCTATAGCTGTGTCCCTCGAGGACTGGCACATGCAGGTTCACTCTCCGCTGAGGGCCTGTTGACATTCGTCATACATTTTTAATAACCAGTGCACCAGCGTGAGGCATGTTGTTGTTTGTGTGAGGGTGCATGGTTCTGAAATGGCAGTATGACAGGAGACAGGACCTGTCATGTTACAAGGCTGTAATGAATTTGGTTACATTTTCAGCTTGGCCCTTCAAGAAACCGATCAAAATGGTAAAGGGTCGGAACATTGCATGCATGACTATCCCTTAACAATACAACATACGCACTACCACTAAATATTATGAACCTAGCACATCTCCGTGTACATTTTTATTCAAAAGTTGGCATACAGTCAACATAAACATCCATGTCATACATTCTGTGATTTAATACAAAAAGATAGAAAAGAGAGAAAAAAAAAAAAAGCTTAGAAGTTCCAGTTCCAAAAGACAAATGGAAATTTCCTTGGTGTGAAGATGTCGATAGTACTCTTTGCATTTTCCTGTTATTTTGATAAACTGTATTGTCCAAACAAAAGATTGATCTGTGCAATATTTGACTTTGTGAGCTTTAAGCTTGTGTCAGAAAGACCTTTATCAGAGCATACAGAATGTAAAATGAGCAGACAGGTTAAAATCCAAGCAGTCCAACTCTAGTCATTTGCACCCTACAGCACACCTATGTACAGTCATTTGGTCAGAATTGTTGAAGGACAAATCTTTCTCCACTTTCTCTAAATTTAGTCATCTGGCTATTTGAAAACATTTCTGAAGACTCTCAAATTGTCATTAAGCCTACTAACAAGACGAGTGCTATAGTTATCCAAAACATATCAGATGACAAAGAAGAGGCCTATTGGCAAGTAAATTATGTTTTTATTTTTTTTTTCTATAAAAAACTAAGTGCTGACCCCACATCTGATTTAAAAAAAAAGTGTCTAATATCACAGGCTGGGCTCTCGGACTGGACTGGATTACCAAGAATGAATGATTTCCTGAATTGTTAACATCACGTTATGTTTGTATTTTACATGCTGACTGAAATCCATAAAAGCTTGGTTAAACCTAAAGTCTCGCCAATTCTAGCCAGCAATGATTCTCTTTCAGGACCACTTTCTAATTTAATTGGCTGTTTTCTAAAATCATATTGCACAGGGTATTAAATAGGTATCTATATAATATAAATACCCATTTAATACCCTGTGCTTTTTGAAGAGAGGCTACTCTCTGTATAATATAAAGATAAAGCTTTTGGGGTTGAATCTTTAATTCAAAACTCTACAAAACTTGATCTCATCTTTAAAAAGGTGTCAGATAAAGGAAAAGCTAATCAACAAATCCAATTTTAAAATAGTGGCCTTTTTTGACCTCTAATTCTACAGTTTCCCAACAATTTAAAGACCCCCTACTTCTTTCATAGAGGAGGTCAAAATCTGCACAATAAGGTAGTCAGCCCTAATCAGACACTTCTGGTTCCCTTCCAGGATGGAAAAAACCCATGTGTCCATTGCGTGCAGTGTCACAATAGAACTCAGGTTTTTAGACATCCTAGATCAGGTAAGAGCTTCATCACATGCAGTACACTACATTTAATTTATTTGGTGAAATGTACATAAGATAAGATTTATATTGGCAAAACAACAGACATGTTCAAACAAAGAATAAAAGAACAAACCAAATTAAACAGCCTATCAGGCACAATCATGCTACTGTAGTTGTTCTGTAGCCTATTATTTCAGTGAGGTCTCCCAACCTGTCTCCTCCTTAGATTTTGAAGGCATTGGATTTGTTCTCTTGGCAAGAGGGGGAGTTATAGATTAGAAACTTTGGCGAAGGGAGATTTCAACATGAAAGTTATGTTGTAGTTCAGTATATCTCTTTATTCTTGTTGGTATTTGTGTAGAATCTGTAGGCTGTGGTGCATGATGGCCCTTGCCTGATAACTTTTCCACCCAAAATTACTCTGCCCTACTTATATAGTTATTTTATCTTGTGGATGTGGAGATTGCTTTCTTATACAGGATTATTCTCCCGAACACCAATGCACTTCTTGTTTTTTAAAAGTGCTTCTTTAATTGTTTACTTCTGTACTATTTTTGGCTTCCACCATATTTACCAAGATGTATCCAAGCTGAGCAGCAGACCTGCTGCAGATAAACTATAATTCAAAAATAAAGGTCCCCAATCCTACTGTCTTCTACAGATGCACTTGGTGTGGAAGTAATCTAAATGTGAGACTTCTGCTTTATTGTGTGTTCTGCATTAATGTGGTACTGGAGCAATGAACTGTTTCCAACTTTCAACTATCTGAACCAAACTGTCTTAAGGCTCATAAACTAGGTCGTCTGCGTAGGTGTCGCAGTGAACGCAGAGACCTCCCTGCCCCTTCCGCAGACACTCTGGTGCACATCTCCAAAATTGTAGGTGACCACAGACAGGAGGCCTCTGATCTGTCAAATCTACATCCGCTCTACACATGCGTATTTCCTGTTTGGTACCATACCGGCTTGTTTTGTTTGTATGATGGTTGTAGACGGCGAACAAGCCTGTCAAACCAATACACGGACACCCACAAACCCAGCTAGTTTATGATAATCACTCTTGCATTGCAGCGTGGAATAACATAGCGCAGACCACACTTCAAAATTGGGCAAACAAAAATATGTGCTTCATATCTGCAATAAGCTAGGTGTGACACATTGCTATGGGAGTATATACAGCTCCAGGAGGATCCCTGTTCAACATTAACATGGAGTTTAAGGAGGGTCACCAAGAAATACAAACAAGCTCCAAAATCAACGTCTTCAATCAGGATTTAAAATTTGCAGCTGTCTGAATAAAGCAGACAAAAGGCCACTGGATAAAAATATAACAGTTAGACAAACCAAATACTTAGCTGGTTGAACACAGTGACAAACTATTGTGCAGAAGAATCGTGCTAAGAGTTAAAAAATTGAAAGGACTGTGCATGGTGGTGGGAGCATCATGCTGGGGGTGTGCTTTGCTTTCAGTGGAATTAGTAAATTGCTTCCAAATTCTTCAACTTTCCTGCAATCCATAGCTAAATACAGAAATCCAAAGTATTTATTTTATTTTTTTTCTGTCCAGGCCAAAAATAAATAATGTTTTTGGTGAATGATGTAATCAATACCTTGTCCCTGTGCCACTCGTTAGTTATGCTAACATATTGCCTGTAAGTGCTGCTCAGACATCAAATAGCCCACTAATACGGTGTGTGTCTGTATGTGTGTCAGCAGCTGTCAATCTACAGGGCTTAAGCACGGTCTCTGATAGCATCAGATATTGATTTGGGATTTAATGGAAAAGCTTTGCAATGAGGAATGCCTTAAGCATCAATAAGTACCCTTGTGATTAATTTCAACACACACAAACACACACACACACAAATATATATATATAGTTACTTAGTTAGTATGGTGTTAGTATAATATGCCATTTTAAAGAAGACAAATATTTAATATGATTGATACAAACTTTTGTGTTTGATAATTAAACCAACACAGTAGAAGAAAGAGGAAATAATAAGAAGCCTTTTTTCAGTTAGATAAATATTACCTAATCTGTTAAATGGACAGATTTATGAATCCCCTTTAATGTATGATGGATAAAAAAAAAACTCAACAATACATAACCACAGTTGAAAAACACAATGTTAAGAATTGGCTATCTTCCAGTTTGTACCAGAACAAACTGGAGTCGGTTCATGTTCTGCAAACTCTAAAGTCCACAATTATCTAAGAGTCCATCTGTTCTCCACATGACAGGCTGACAATTCCCCCCAAAAAAGAGCCTGCAACAAGGTCCAGTCTGTGAGCAATGGCCAGTCTCCTGTCAGTTATGTGTGAAATTAGTAACATCCTAACTGTGATCTGCCATCAAGGTTTCATTTGTACAATTTGGCCCTTCATTTGAGAAAGAATATGAGCCAAGGTTATTCTCATGCAACTCTATACGTCACTCTGGGCAGTTATATTATTGTTAATTTGGTTTAATTAAAGGTTGATAAAGGAGAACGACACACCAGGCAGCTTGTCAGACTTTATGTGTCCCCTGTGAATGTACATTTAGGAGCAGCGAAGACCTTCGCTGAATGTGTCAGTAGAGTACAGCTCAGCTGGCTAAAACATTGAGTTGTTTAGCAGGTAGTTTAGACACAAACCTTTCTGATCACTATAATACAGTCATAATCTGATCATTTTACTCTACAGCCTCATTCATTTGCTCTCGAAAACCCAAACATGCATTCAAACAGCAATTTCATTGATAAGTACCTCGGGGTGAAATGCCTCACCCAGAGGGCCATGGAGATATGATGGGAAGAAGCCGGAATCAAGGTTTCAACTTTCAGATTTTTATATTGTGGATTCACATCTTTGTACAACAAAAAATGTTGGATGAGTCATTGAACCTCCTGGAAACGTCTCATGAAAATTTCTGGGATTAATGACGTCAATCATATTCGTTTTATTTTTGAAATATGTATCATATTGCAATAATGAAGCTGTTTTAGACAACTAATGGGTGAAGTCAATAAAAGAGTCAGTAAAGCTTTGGGATTCATCCAATGGAGACCAAAGAGGCTTCCACTGCATGTCAACGCATTCATAAGTCTGTTTAGACCATCATCTTATAGTGGGAGACCTACCAAGACACATTCATCTATTTAAACTGACTGGTTGGACAGGGGAAGAAAAGTGTAGACAAAAAGCTTTTAAAAACTGGCCGTTAAGGGCCGATGCTAAATACAAGTTTGTGCAGGAGACACAGTAGTCATCTGGTAGAAGAACCTTTAGGAAACTACAGATGATCTAGTGGCAGAGTTGTGCATTGCATTGGAGTATTCATGGGTTAGGATGACACAGTCAAAGTTTAGTTGGAAATCCAATTGAGAACCAAAAAATTACTGCTCACACAAACACTTTCTATTCAACCTGGCTGATTTTTTTTTTTTTAGCAATTTTTGCAAATAATTTACAACTTTAGAAAATTGGCAGAGTTTTCTTGCAATCTTAAAGTTGGAGGTCTCAGTCCAGCTTCTCTCCTGTCATATTGCATCTATTCAAGGCACTTCGCCATATGTTGCTTACTAAAGCATAAATTGTTCTGAATGGCGAAAACAAATAGAAAATCATTCAGTTCACTTCATTCATAAATGCATGCCACAATTATTAAATTTGTATTTGCAACAAATTTTAAAAAACCATATATCTTTTTTCCCATCAGCTACTTTGTGTTTATTTGTAGCATCAAATCTCGTCAAATACATCAGAGATTATGGCTGTTTCAAGTTTAGCAATAGTGGTTACCATGAAAAGTTTTAATTTAATTTCATCCCTTTAGGTCAAAACACATTGGTAAAAAAAAAAAAATGAAAATAGTTTATGTTTGAATAGTTTTTTAATTAAAGTTAAGCTATAAAGTGCATTTACTTAAAGAGTTCTCCTCCTACCCTAAGGTACAAAAGCTACATTTATGAGGAACATAAATAAAGAGAAAATGAAACATAGGCAAATAGGATTTGTTACAATGTGTCAAAATCAGCAAGAGGGTGAAGGAGAGCAGACAGGTTAGGTCTGGAAGGTCATATAATGGAGATAGGCCAAGATGAAAAGAGGCACCCGCTCTTCCAGCTGGCTTGGCCTTTTTTATAGCAATCATTTTGGCAAGGCCTACATTGCTGAAACCCGCAGGCTACCTTCATTTAGACAACCACCAACTGTCTCAGGTGTTTTTTATGGGACAGAAATGGGCCACTTTTTCTTCCTCCCCAGCAATGACAGCACCCTGCTCTGCATTTTTCATCAGGATGCTCCAGGCTCTTTGATACTTTTAGATAAAAAGACCCAGATTGGCAGAGGAGTAAAACTGAGTATAACCTTGAGAATAGGGCTGCGTGGAAGAGAAATTTGGGGTTGAAAACGGATATGTAAAGCATTCACTAGAAGGTGACACATTTGAGGTATTCAAGTGTGGCTTAGGAAAGCGGCAACAGCAGACAGCGGCTGAAAGCATTGGTTCATGTCTTACTTTCAGCAACAAAATTAATATGTAGAGATGACTACAAAAAGGCTTGGGAGGAAAGGGAGTATGAAATATCTGCCTGAACCTATAAGTTATGAGGGCTGTTGAGAGATTCTATCAATAGTGGGATGAGTGGATAGTGATGCTCTGGAGAATTAAACAAAGAGAAGAATAGTGAGCAGTGAAGCAGCTGCACAAAGTTTCGTACAAAGGCAAAAACTACAATCACTAGTTGTGCGTCTGGGTGCAGTTAGAACACGCAGATTGACCTTGTGGGGAGGAAATTAGGTTAGAAGGGGTACAACTCAGCGCAGTACGGGGTTACCAAGCACAATCTTAATAAGGAACATCGCCACAGGGTTATAACTCATGCCTGGTTGCTCTTGACTATGATTGGAGCTGGGAGGAGCAGGAAAAGTAGGGAGGCCAAAGCGAACCATGAGACGGTGGTAAGGGAGCTTGCTGCGAACAGAGCCTTTGATCACAGGGTGAAGAATTACCAGCTCAGTGCCTGCTGTTGCAGGGTCCCAGCCCCAGAGCACTGTGGGAAATGCTCACATTCAAATACCAGCTTCTTCTTCCAAACACCGATCCGTTTATTGGCAAACCACACTCCCATGCAGGACTAGACACAAACAAATCGCTTTGTTCTCTTGATTTGCCGTGGGCGTGCTCTCATTAGAGTCATTGCTGCAGAGCAGCGGGACTTTGTGCCACACAGTGACATAGAAGCACACTGTATGTCAAACTGAACTGATTTACTGAGAGGGTGGCAATCAGGGGCCACCAATAGGTGGCGCCAGTTTGTCTGTTTGAAGTTTCTAAAAATGAGAAAATTGGCCTGAAGTGAAAATGGTCATAATATATATTTATGCAGTTTTAGATTCTCTTCACTTCTCTACACAAACAATACATGTTAAAGAAAAATACAACTCTCTTCCCTACAGGATTCATAGGTTTTCCAACAGAGAACTTTGCCCCAGAATCCTGGTTTTCCTGTTATTCTTAAGGTTTGTTCTAGTAAATTTAGTCTTGTTGTAAGTATTTAACCACTTCTCTTTACTTGTTGTCATGGTTGGTACCATATTTTCCAACAGTGTCTGTGTTTTACTGTGCCTCTTTCCTGTCCTGTCCCAAGTCCACACAGTTTCTTTTTATTTCATGTAAGAAAAAAAGTTAAAAACAATCCACTGGACTTTGTTTTTCCAAGTTTGAAGATGTTTCGCTTCCCATCCAGCAAGCTTTCTCAATTCAAATTTGTCAATTTGCATGTTTCTAAGCAAAAGCAAGTCTTTGTTTTTGGTCCACTCTATAAAGCCTCAAAACCTATGCAGTCTAGACATTTTGAATATAAAAAGCTTCCTGGATGGGGAGCAAAACGTCTTCACACTTGGAAACAATGTCCAGTGGATTTTTGTTTTAATTTTTTGGAATGACTATGACATATATTACTGAGAATCTTCACCAGCATTTCTCTGTTCAAAATGTCTGGAGTAGTGTTGAGCTCCAGGCTTTATGGAGCAGCCCAACATAAGCCTTGTTATGGCGTAGGAAACATGTAAATTGAACCGAAATCAGGTCCATCCCTTTGTAATGGGGAGTCATTAATGTCATTGCTGGACTGCAAATTAACCCGAAACTGGCCCATGCCTCTATAATGGGGAATTGTTACGGTTGTTGTTGGCCTGGCTTAACAGGAGCAATTTTTTGACCACCGGGAATCAATCAAGTCCAGTGGTTTGTTATATGGTTACTTAATCTATTTTTAATTTAATTTTATTTTTTTTGCTATCCACAGAAAATTTCTTTTTCATGAAATTATTGGGGTACACAGCATCTCAACAGATCATTTAAAGTCTTGAAACAGATTTTAAATCAGAATTATCTCTTTATTTTGACATGGCTAATCTAACTTATCTAACTTTGATCCAAATGATTAAATTTCATCCCCAACTGAATGTTTAGAGTTCTTCAATTTTTAAGTCAACCTCTGTCACAATCTCAAGAGCTCTGCATCCTCTGACAGATATTCATCCAAAACGGCACCATGTTAGCCCAATCCAGCTTCCTATCAGTGTAGTGTGAAACACTGTGCAATATAACCAGAAAACTTTCACATTGATCTTTTCAGACCAGAAAACCTATCATATGATTGCTCTCCTATTAATTGTGGAAAAAGCTTTCAAGAAAGCTTTTTGTCACAGTTCCATAACGGTCAATCTTTGTGTAGTTAAACAATATTTATCTCATCTCCCACCTAAATTGTGGATCTCCGCAGTTCTTCCTCAGAGTTACCTGCTTCTGTGATTAATGCTCTTTTTGCACCTGCTGTCAAAGGAGGTAGGCGGCCATATCTTTATAGGTTAGTAGCTGAACAATACTTCATTTATGACTGAATTAGACACAGGTGGACTTTATTCAATAATTAGCTGACCTCTAAATGCATTAGTCTGTATTTCTTTGGGAAATATAAAAAAAGACTCTATATATGTTTGTTCTTTCACAACAGAATAATGCAGTCCTTTGTGCTGGTCTATCACAACACAATTAAGCCAATCATTATAATGGTTACAAAATGTGAAAAAGTTTACACTACATTATTATACAGATAAAAGTGAACTGAATCTAAATCCCTTGGGTTAAGCATATTTTTTATGTTGCTATTTTATCTAAATACATACCTGACATGAAAGCAGCCATTTTCTGCATCCAAGCAATCTGATGCTACCAGATAGTAAATATGATTAAAGACAAATATTTATTGTATCTGACCTCGATAGATTTTAAGACAACTATTGTATTTTTGATGTTAAGGGATTCTTGAAAAGCAATTTGACTTTTCTAAAGATTTGCATTGCAGAAATAATAATAAAAAAAAAATCATATGCATAAACATTTATAGTAACAATGTATTAGCCTCCTCCTGAACAACGGCGGGTAACACATTACTGTAACGCCTGGAGTATGCCTGAAGTAGCCCCTTAGCTAATGCAGGGGTGTGTGCAGGCTGTTGGGAATTTCCCACCTGTGTTTGAAGAAAAGATATGAGTGTAGATTTGAGATCATTCTAATAGTATGAGATCCTCAAAGGAGGTATGAAGCAATGTCAACATACCAGCACATAGAAGGATTTCAGTATAGATGTGGGTTGTGTGAAGTTTTTTAAAAAAGGTCAAAACAATGTATTGTGTAGTATGTGTCGATTTGTGTGTTTTGGAGTTTAAAAAGTCCAAATAAGTAATTAAAAGAAGAAATGTTGTGCTTTGTAGAACTATTCCTATCTCTTTTATTTATTCAATATTTTGTCAGGATGTCATGTGATTGAGCATCTTGCAACGGCTTTGGGTTCATCCCTTTGTTTGCAAGATCAATCACATTCCCTCAATACCAAATGGTTAGAATTTTGTTTTTCTCTCTCTTCACTTTGCTCCTCCTCTGCATTCATGAGGAATATGGATATAATTTGAGCTTTAGAAATGTTATTTAGCTGCTTTAAAACCAAGGTCTCATTGGTTCTGGCTACAAATCAATATTTTTTTTAAAAAGCACATGAAAAGGGATTAAAAAAAAAACTTTTATAAAAGTAACTTTTTAAATAAAAAAAATTGGAAAAGGTACGTTTAGCACAAATTAAATGGCTCCAACAAGCTTCTACCTTCAACTAGGTGATTCAAAATATGGACGATTATTTTGAGCCAATTTCAATTGATGGCCTTTGAAATTTCCAATTAGATAAATGAGGGGCTTATTGTATACACTAATATGTCCTCATATAAAAACACAAGGCCTTCACAAGGAAAGCATGCTGCATACAGGGAGCTATGACTCAGTTTCTGTCTTTAAAATAAGCTGCTGCTCATAGTCCTCTGAAGCATTATGCTAGGACCATTGTGATGGTAAGAGAGAGTCCAGGTTTAAAGTGGTTACATTTTTAGAAGTGTGCTTCTGTAGGCGCATAATGACAGGGTGCAAGAGAGAAAGCTTGTCCATGAAACTATTTCTATGAATTCATTAAAGCACATTCAGACATGTTTTTCTTAGGTTCACAATGTACAGTTTTATATTGTACAAAGCTGCAAAGGGGTGGCCATAGTTCACAATTCAGAGTCCCACTATGCTGTAAAATTTCGCAGGGCACTCAGAGGGCTGGTGAAAATTGAAACACATTCATCTCAATATCGTGCCTGCCACCAGTAATGGATGTTAGTCACTTCTGGCGACACAATGAAATCAAAGAAAGATGAGCTATCTGGCACGCACTGAGACAAAAAACATAAATAGTTTTAATCCTTTTGTGCTTCCATGTACATTATGCACAATTTGCGACTGAATGGTGTCTGAGTGCTTATTCATTTTTGTTTAAGTTGCCTTCATGTAACAGAATGTCAAGCAACATTTAATTTCCCTTTTCCATCCTCTTAACAGTATCAGCTCCTTGTCATAATTCACACTCCTATGCTGCAAATGCACTAAAGTGAAGTGATATTTTCATTCCAAACCCCCCAAAGTTGCCTCCAGTCTTCTATGTTATATTTACATAATTCCATAGTTGCTTATTTGCGAGTTGCGCACTGAGCTCTATATACACATTACAAGATATTTTCTATCCCCAGCAGTTTTCACAAGCAGATGCAGAATCTGCCATACGGCTTGTTTACCGATTTTGCTCCCTTTTCTTTCCAGCTTCAAAATACCTCTCAGTTGAAACACTATTTGTAATGTTTCTTTCTACCTGTAAAGCAGTTCCGCCTCTTCCTGCAGGAACATATTTCCCCTTGAGACTGCATACGTTATGCTTCATGTAGGAAAAGCAAAATCACAAAGCAAGGGATGGAAATATATATATACTGCCAATTTGCTGCTCCAGTTAAGAAGCCTAATAAAACATTTCTAAGACTCTCACTTTGCATAAGAAGAAGGGGCTTCAGTTTCTGTGGTAGGTATTCAGAACTGCTGTAAATAGGAGAACATATAGCCATATAGCCGATTTTAACTGGTGGAGTAAAGTGTAAGAGCCACTGTAACCAATGTCATATAAATATTTACATCATTTTATATCTTAAAAGAATTGGAAAGATGACTTAAAGGGTAGTAAACTTGACAAAAAGTATAGTAAACGACAAAATAAAGTAACAGTCTGAAATTAGCCATCTAATTGGTATTTATTTTCATAAATACTACAGGGGATTAGTGGAAAGGGAATATCTCTTATTGAGCCTGATTGAGCACACATGAATATCTGCATGTTCAGTTAATATCTCACCATCCGTGCATCCAATTAGGATGGGATTTCAGGCTGCTTGTCATCTTGATTAAGCACTCACCATGGGGAGTCTGCCTAAGACACATTTGTGAGGGAGGGAAATACAAGGACAGACGTTGATACAGATTGTCATAGAAGAACTGAACTGATAATGTCAGTTCGACTGATGCTGATATTTGCTTACTTATGTTGTCTGTGTTTTTCCTTTTAAGACCAAAATCCCATATAAGACAATACACAGGATTCCTTGGAATGTTTATTAATATATTATAAATATTCATTAAATGTTTTATGGTCCAACTGAGACATGACTGGCTGCAGAAACTGAAAGCCTTGCAGAGAAGCAACTAAGAGGTCCATTGTAACGCCGCTAAGAACCCCAGCCAGAACCTATAAACAGGAAATCTATTTATGGTTGCGTATCTGGTGTTTATTGAAGATGGCCAAGAAGAAAAACATTTTTGAAAAAATAAAAAGACTGAAAAATCTTAACAAGAATGTTGGCAGTTTGCCCCGAGCCACTCAAGAGACACAGTAAACACAAGGGAGGACGTGTTCATATCAGACCAATGTTAAACTCTCTGGGAAAAAAAAAAAGAATTCATTTTTCAGGTTGAAACATTGAAACAGAAATGGTAGAGTCATGGAATGGAAATGCTTTGGTTGAGCAGAGACAAAGAAGATGGTCAGAGCTTTTCAGGATGTGAGCTAAATAGCAGCCAATCCTGGTAAAAAATATTTTAAACGGTCAACCAAACTAACTCATTTCAGGAGGTTGTGTTTTACTATTATCAATAATATAACAAATGTGAAAAATAGAAACCGTAAAGGTATAGAGAACAATCTTTTATTTCTGTGTGGATCATCTATATAAGTGGTCTCCCCTTTTTCTGCACATGTGCACTTTCAGGCATACTGTATATGTGTGGTGAGCTATAGTTTCAGACAGTCGTTGAAGCTCGCCTTTCTCACCGTGGTTCTTTGAAGATGGTTGAGGGTCGTAAGAGAAAAAGTGTCTAAGAAGTTAATGAAAAGAAAAGAAAGTATATTATGTTTGTCTGTAACTTTGAGGACTATTGTAAAAATAAGGAAAGACACTCTTTAGATCCACGTGATCCCAGGCTTATTGGTGTCTTACTTTAACCAAAGTTTTGTTCTTCCTTTTTTTTATAATCATAATTGTTTCCACAAAAAAATCTTCATGTCTGCACCCAACAAAGTAGCCAATGTTTTTCAGAGATTACTAATAGAATATCTATCACCACAATCACAAAAAAAAAAAAAAAATTGAATGGCTTTTCACTAAACCTCTACAAAGACTATTTGGCTGCCTACCAGAGATCAATATTCAAATACATGTCACACATTGGCATCTCTGTCTTATTATAAGTTGTTGACAGTAATATGATCACATCATAACAAGGCAAAGAAAGCAAAACTATTTACAATGCGTTTTTATGGAGCAGTGAATGCTATTTTTGAGAGAAGTCTGTAGGAGTGAGAACTTCTCTATCTGATTTAGAAGCACGTATGGAAGTGACACAAATCAGATTTTTTTTCATATTTTGAGGGAAAGAGGTTGGAATTTAGCTGTTATGTTTGATATATATATATATATATATATATATATATATATATATATATATATATATATATATATATATATATAAAGATCTGTCACATATTGGCAAAAATAAAATCGGATTTGGGCTGCATTTGCCTGCAGTGTGAACACAGACTAAGTCACCTCCCTGAGCATGTGGCACTGAGCTTATTAAAGCTCTCTGCCTCCACTGGCTGTTTAGGAATTCAGGAGTTTTATGCATTCCTCCTATCTTTTGTTTTTTGTTGCGAATGTGTCTTTACCACACAGTCTCTATTGTTATTTTCTCTTAATATTTTTCTTTCACTTTGTGTAACTGCATATTCTTCCATTCCCTCTACTCTCACTGTAGCGTCTCTTCATATTCCCCACTGAGAGACTTAAAGGTCATTTCTATTTCTATTACAGGAAGGTGAAAATTTGCTCAATTTGAGTCCTAATTTAGCTCCTTACAATAAAACAAAGATACAATAACATAACAAATTTTACTCTGACACTGGGGATTTAAGGTTAGGTTTGCATATCTTTTAAAAGTCACAGTGTCTTGGACAATAAACTGCCTCATATTGAGTAAATTATAGACAATCAATCCTCAGATTTTCTCTGCTGCTCACCAAATCCTACGTTTGATTTATTTGGGATCATTACAACTATAAATTATCACGTCTTTTCAAGGATGCCATGATGAATGGAAGGAATTGAATCTAGGACCTAATTTAAAAGAAGCTTACTTTCATGGCAGCTGGTATTTAGGTCTGCAATTTTTTATTCATGCGTATCTACAAATCCTTCATTTAATTGTCTTGCATCAGAATAAAGAGAAACAAATAAATTGAACTGAAAACACTGAGCCTCTAGGGTAATATGATGGCCAACTCAATAAAGTCAGCTGTCAAGCTGCTCTACTTATACTGTATATGTAAATGAGCTGAACAGTGGATCAGAATACATAAATACTCTGCTGATTTTGGTTGAGCTCTCATGTTGTTGGTGTTGTACTTCCATCCATCCGCCCATCTCTCCCTTCCTCCGTCCGTCCATCCATCCATCCATCCATCCATGGGTTTGTCTGTCCATCCGTGTATGCGTCTGTTCACTCATCCATCCATCCGCCCGTCTGTCCATACATCCATCCATTCTTTCGCCCATCCATCCATCCATCCATCAATCCATGCATGCGTCCGTCATCCATCCGTCCATCCATCCATCCATGCATGCATCCATCCATTCCATCAATCCTTGCGTCCATCCATCCATCCATCCATCCATCCATCCATCCATCCATGCATGCATCCATCCATCCATCCATCCATCAATCCTTGCGTCCATCCATCCATCCATCCATCCATCCATCCATCCATCCATCCATCCATCAATCCTTGCGTCCATCCATCCATCCATCCTTGCGACCGTCCATCCATCCATCCATGCATGCGTCCGTCGTCCATCCGTCCATCCATCCATCCATGCATGCATCCATCCATTCCATCAATCCTTGCGTCCATCCAACCATCCATCCATCCCTCCATCCATCCATCCATCAATCCTTGCGTCCATCCATCCATCCATCCATCCATCCATCCATCCATCCATCCATCCATCCATCCATCCATCCATCCATCCATCAATCCTTGCGTCCATCCATCCATCCATCCATCCATCCATCCATCAATCCTTGCGTCCATCCATCCATCTATCCATCCATCCATCCATCAATCCTTGCGTCCATCCATCCATCCATCCATCCATCCATCCACCAATCCTTGCGTCCATCCATCCATCTATCCATCCATCCATCCATCAATCCTTGCGTCCATCCATCCATCTATCCATCCATCCATCCATCCATCAAACCTTGCGTCCATCCATCCATCTATCCATCCATCCATCCATCAATCCTTGCGTCCATCCATCCATCT
>NW_015150577.1:1044048-1079426 GCF_000732505.1 Cyprinodon variegatus
CATCCATCCATCCATCCATCCATCCATCCATCCATCCATCCATCCATCCATCCATCCATCCATCCATGCATGCGTCCGTCGTCCATCCATCCATGGGTTTGTCTGTCCATCCGTGTATCTGTCTGTTCACTTGTCCATCTATCCATCCATCCACCCATCTGTCCATACATCCATCCATTCTTTTACCTGTCCATGCATCCATGCATCCATCCATCAACTATGCATGTGTCCGTCGTCCATCCGTCCATCCATGCATCCATCCATCCATGCATGCATGCATCCATCCATCCATCCATCCATCCATCAATCCTTGCGTCCATCCATCCATCCATCCATCCATCCATCCATCCATCCATCAATCCTTGTGTCCGCCCATCCATCCATGCATCCCAAAAACCTAAAAAAAAAATACAATTATATTTTGTTTCTGTCAAATATGTGTATGATTAAAGATGTGAAAAAGACTCACAATAAGTAGCAACGTTAACAATCAGAGATGATATAATCGTACTGCACTTAAGCTGTTTGGAGAAGAAAAATGGGTGATCATTTTAGTTTCCAGATGTGCAAAGTGGGTAGATATACACCCCGTCAGACCTGCAGCTGTATCTCCAATACCACGCAGTGGTTTATCTTAGCATGGTATTGTAAAAGAGGATCATTTATTAAACACTTTTTACACATCTTTACCAGGGGTGGCTTTCAATGTAATGAGTGCTTTACATTAGCAGAATATGCTGTAATTGTGCAACTTTAATGTTTGAAATAAGTCTTTGTTAAACTGAGCAGTACGTCTTGGAAGAATGAATTGTGCTTGAATAAAGCAGATTAACAATAAGCTGCATGCAGCTGTATGTGATTACTCTTTTGATGCTTATTGAATTGCGACTGTTTAAAAAGAAATAGATCTTTTGGTTTCAAGTTAATGAATGGATTTCTTCTCACAGAAAATATTTCTGAGGGTTGCTTTAAGAAGATACACAGCTGTATACTGTAGGTGTATATGCCCCCCGCAGATTCCCACAGTATTTTTGTATTTTTTTTCCCCACTCAAATGTATAATTTCAGATAGATATAACTTCAATGAACACAGACTTAAGAAGAGACACAGGATTAACAAAACACACCAAGTTGCGCAGGGGGCTTTTTCACAAAGCAGGTTTACTGAAAACTCTATTTTCTATATCTGAATATATATTTTTGTTATCTGAAATACATGCTTTCCTTGTGAATATGAATATTTGACAATTACATTATTCATAACTAAAATAAACATTCTGGATGTCTAAAAATGAATTTCAGACCTCCATATTCCTATTGTTACTATTATATTTCTAGATATATAAAACTTAATTCTTACTTATTGTTTTTTTAATTTCTGAAATTCAGTTCCGTATAGGAATGGGATTTTGATCAGGAAGAATCTTATATTTGAGATTTACAAATGGAACAACAGAGAGGGGAGCACTTTTAATAAATGTCAAAATGGCCTGCCATAGTGGCCTTTGTGAAGTAGGCACTTACTGTTAGCAGTTGTCAAGGCTTTTCATACTTGTTACGCACATGCTCAACTTTAATTGGACCTACTTAGAGTTGCTTAAACTAACTCACAGCAGCTTTTATGAAACCGAAAAATCAGAGTTTCAAACCTTGGGCTAGATAAATTCAGAGTTGAGGATTTGAGTTTAAGTTTGTTAAACGGGTCTCAGATATCAAAAAGCATATGACCCTGAACTCACCTTTGAAATCTGCCACAATTGTTGACTGTCAATTTAATGTGCTGGGATGTGCACCGCAGTTTTGATCTTAGAAACCTATCAAGGAAGCCATTTTTACTCAGTTGCTTTCATATGGTTGACTAATTAACAATATTAAAGCCTAAAGTATTTTAAATGTTTTTCTTGGATCTTATGTGACCTGGATGAGTCACTAATACCCTTTGGGAGAAATTCTGGCTGGTCACTTGGTTTGTACAGCTTTTTCTCCCTAGGCAATTAAGTTATCCTTTTTAAAACCTGCTCTTTTATCTGCTCCTTTGGCATGAAAATAATGTATGTTAAAAAACACCAAAAACACAATAAAAAAGAAATCTATAAGGTAGGAAATGCATTTTTCAGAATACTGTAAACATTAAAAAAAGAATTTCAGCATTCATCTCATATTGTGGGAGCAAGGCATGCAACTGAGATATAAATCATTTTATGCATGACTTTATTGATGCCCCTATGCAATGTTATTTGCTCATCACAGCTTTGCAAACCATCAGTCTGAGTTGCACGCCATCATTTAGCCTGAGCTGCTTTGATGTATCCCACGCAGCCATCTAACAAACCCAATTAAGAGAGCAGCACAAGTTAGATGGTAAAATCTATCCCCATAAAATTGTTAATGCCATCCGTCTCATCAAACATGGAGACATGTATCTAATCTCCCAGCCAAAGGGCAGACCTTCAGGCCAGACAGCCACACCCTCCTCCCCTCTGGCCAGTCTAGAGCAATTACTGCTGCAACTTCACACACAGACCTGTGTCACCGACACAATTAACAAGCTCTGGAGAAGCCTGGGCAACCAGTAATGGCCAGGCTGTGTACACAGCATGAATAATGAGAGGAATGACGAAGGATCGAAAGAGGATGGAAAGGAAAACAAATCGCCAGGTTGGCAGGCTATGATGCACTAAATGATTTCAGGTCTTGAAGATTTTCAAGCCACATTTTTCAGGAACATACTTTCATACTAGAATTTAAACATAATGCACTTTAGTTTTAAGGACTCTTTGTGTGTGTTGACATTGTGTAAAGTGAGCCGGCAAATGCGATCGTTTTCCTCCCACTCTTCTAGATGCTGCATTCATCCTTGTTGTGGGGATGATTCATCACAGCTGTGACACAAGGAGCATAATGTGTTACAGCTCTCACAGGGAAAAGACAAAGTGTTATCTGTGTGGAATGTTCATTTTATTCACAAGCACGTTTGATTATCGGCTGGAGTAAACAGTGCACCCTGGTTTCTCTTCAGACTGCAGCCAGGGCATCCAGATCAACGTCGGTTATTACCTTGGAAATTACCAGCTTTATTTCCCTACCAGAAGTTTTTCTTTTTAAGGCAAGCTGCTAAAAATATTACATTTCATAAAACTTTGCCAGCTAAATTGATCAGGTATACCATAAATTACACTTTAAACCTTGCAACTGTAGAAGACTTGTAATGATAAATATTATGGTTCTAATTTAACAAATATTTCTTGAAGTTATTAGACGAATTGTGACCCAATTCGCTTTTTTCTTTTCAAATGTTGCTGCAAAGAGTCTTTTGATCACAATATCCCTTTAGTTCACCCCATCATTTCATCCTCTATAATTCACACTACTGATGCTGGAAAAGACTGCATGAGGTCGGAGAGAGGAGCCTTAAGGTATCTTTGCTGAATGGAGTATCAAAGAGCGATGGAGGCTGTCTAAAGCAGAGATGGATTCCACGGACTGGCTCATCTCCACCCAGTCATTGTTCATGAGTCTGGGATGCCAGAGTGCTGTCTGTACCTGCCACTTTTGACAGATGCCTACTGTCAGTCAGTCTGAGATGGGCCACAATCTCCATCGCTTCCCTGATACAGCTGGATCTAATATGAGCTAGAAAATATAGTTCCTTTTCTGTAAGGGTTTCACAGATGTGCCTGAGATCTCTTAAGTAGAAAAGAAAAATGATTTTTTTTATAAGTAGTAAATAGTAAAATTCCGCTAAGTTAATTAGCCTACATAACAAAGGATTTAAATAGTACAACATACTCTTCACCAAAAAAAAAGGAATACTTTAGCTTACATTTCTTATTCAACTCTTTCACTGTTGGACACGTTTCCTCACTTCTAAGTTCAGCTCAATAGATTTGAGCATTTGGACTTTCACTTTTTGTCTTTTTTTTTCAAAGTAGATTAGTTGGTTTGCTTTACACACAGTGTTTATCATACTAGGGCTAGAACTAACGATTATTTTGTTAATCGATTAATAGATTTATTTTTTTGATTAATGTATTAATAATCTGATAGCCAAAGTTTCCTTAAAGAAGATTTTGGTGAAACCAAATCTTTTCCACTTGATGAGTCCTGGATAGAGCATACTGATAAACGAAAATGTTTTTTTTTTTTTTTTTTATCTTAAATTAAAAATGTTGATATTATTTAAACAATTTTTGTATAATTACTACTCTAAGTGGGTTCGCTTTGTCAGGTAAAGGCATGTTTTAGAGTCACTATACTTCAGTTAATAATTAATCTATTATTAAATTAGTTGACGATTATTTCGATAATTAATTAATCTTGATTAATCGGAATCATTGTTTTACATATTTTTTAACAAACTACAACCTCAGAATCACACAACAAAAATGTACCATAAATAAAATATTTTCAAGTTTTAAGATGTGTCCTAAATAAATTATTAGATTTATTTGCTCTTTGCAATGATTTTACATTTATATGGTTTTGATAGCTTTAAAAATGATCCAAAAACACATTTGATTGTAACCCTGTACAGGTGCTATTCCATCTCTGAGTCTGAGAAAATGTGAAGCTTTAGTCTACATAACATGAAGGTCCCACAAACCTTTATAGCTTTCCTTACAGCACCTACTTAAGAACCACCTGTGTAGAAAAACAGTAAAAAAACAATTTTTACAGCCAACAGAGAACCCACCACCCTTATCCTTTCCCCCCCTTTTTTTATGAGCATTTTGGGATAGCATCCACATAACATTTTCAATACAAAGTTAAGTATTGCATTATTTTATGCGCAAACACTGTCATTACCTGGATGCCTGATGCTTTGGGTCAGAGGATTTTGGCCTTCTACTCAGCACTGCATAAGGAAGGAGGGGCTTGTATGCTGTGATCACAGTTCTAGTCAGTTATCAAAATACCTTTGAGAGAGATTGATGACATAGAGGGTCCTTTATTTTTAAATATTGATGAATAAAGAAAGAAATTGGTTGCAACAAATACAAAAAGGGGAAATACTTATCTTATCCAGGGCAAAAGATCAAGTCTTTGAACACCGCTAGTGCTCTATCTGGTCACATGCCTGCTACGGTTCTGATAAAATACATAATGTCTCTTAATGTAACATTACAAAATGTGAGAAAGTAAAAAAAGGTTTTGAATTACTTTATTATGGCACTTTTGTTGTCCTCCTATACTTGGTTTGGGATTAGCTTCTGCTGTAAGAAAATCTCACTTACATTAAATGGTAGATTTGGGATACAGCAAGTAATCCCAATATCACTGAGGACGGAAAAGCCCCAACAAACAACATTTTTTTTTTTTTTAAGTTGATCTGGACTTGTAGGGAGTACCCTCGGACCACTGGTAAGCCTGGAACTGGATCAATGATATGCATTAAAATAATCAAGGCCTATTTGTCAGAAACTAGTCTTCAAGCTGTTGCGTTATGACCGTCACCATGAACCGCCTCTGTAAAATTATTGCAATTATTGAAAATGTTTTTATCTCCTCTTTCTTTCATCCCCCCGGTTTTTCCTTTCCTGTTCTACCTACATTGCAGTGTCTGTGTAATCTGTAAAACTCCCTGCGTAATTATAATAAAGCAATTTATATGCATAAATCAAGCGGAACACTATGGCGATAGCCGTACTGCTCCACTTGTGAAAGTAAAACCTGTTGGGCTCTTTTTCATCAAGACAATTATTTTTATTGTCACATTGCCAAACACTGTAAAAAAAAAAAATAAATAAAAAATATCGCTGATGCTTTTCCTTTTTTTTTTTTTTACAAGACTGCTAGACTTAAGCTACTTTTAACATTATTACATTGTCAAATGGCAGATTTATCAAATTTCTTTATTCCAAACACTGGATGAGTTGTAGTGAGCTATTTTTACTTGACTGAGGTTCCAGCAAGTGAAATCCTGAATTTTATCATTCTATATAGTTTAAGTCTTTTAAAATAAATTCTCCACAGATGCGCAACTTTCATTTTCCTTTTAATTCATGGGTAAAAAAAAACTGTGAAACGAGCAGTACATTTTCTTGAGTGATACAAATCCTGAAGTTGTATCTGTGTAGGTGTGGCTTAGAGCAACAAAAAAAAAAAAAAGAATTTTTTTTTTAGTGTGTGAATAGAGACTCTTGAGCAGAGTGCAAATGCAATGCACACTTCCATCTAAGCTTGTGTTTTTAGTATGGAAATCTGCATTTTCACCATCTCTTTCCCTCTAATAAACAGAATCATTAAGGCTGTCATAGCGATTTTTTATCTGCTCTATTACTGTGACGCCACGGACTCAGCCCATCTAGAAAGGACGCAAGAGAAACAGGCTCTATTAAAGGCAGCAATCAAAGCTGCATCACTACTAGCAAGCATGTCACGTAGCTAATTCAATCTCACAAGCCATGAAGCAATTAATTTATGTCAATACAAACACACAAATAGTCCTTTTTGGCCCCATCAGGAGAGTAGAAGGTCTTAAGGCTGTGCTTCTGTTTATTTGCTCATCCTTGTGCCTCTGTGTGAACATGCTCAGTGATGTGGACCTGGAAGAGCAGGTGTAATTAGGTGTGGAGGGGAAAAAAAAAAATAACAACAACAACCTTGTGGTCTGGTAGCCTAAATGAGATCAGACAATCTTCTCCTCTCCATTTCCTCCACTGACAACAGGCACATTGTCCCCCCGTAAAGTTTCTTATTATTGCTTTGGGCGTAAGAAATGAACATATGGAGTGGAAGATTACTCTCTTTTTGAAGGCACACGTGCTACAACAAAGTAGTTCTCTCCTTCTGGATATTTTCTGCTTTTGCTCCCCCCCCCCCCTCGTACTTAAAAGATTTAAATCTCTGAATACATTTTAATATCAGAAAGAAATCACCAGAGCAAAAACAGTTTTAATGTAATAATTATTCAGTTTTAAAAAAGGCCTCTAAATCAGACGGGTCTTTTCTCAAACTTGTCCCCTAGATGTATTTACTGGGTAACTCAGGCGATCTACATGTTTAATGAAGTAAAAAACAACAAAAAAAAGAAGTATTTTTCCCACGTCTCTGACCATTGCTGCAAAGAGTCCACAGCAGGAGAAATCCACTCAAGGAGGTTTAAATGTGCCGGGTGTGGGTCAGATGAATACTAGACTGTGGACCCCTAGGTACTCCAGTTGAAGTCATTAGAGGATGCCAAATTGTCCGTTACCACCAGGGCAGCAAAGAGCGACGGCTAAACGTGTCTCCCTGAATCAATATGTTAGGGCCGGTTTCTCAATTATAGGCTGAGAAGACGTTCTTGGCAGGATGAAAGAGCTCAGGTAGAGAGCAGGTGGGACGCTAATGCGTGCCAGATGGCGTATTTCTTGAAGGTAAGAGAAAGAAGACGAACAGCAGAGATGCAAAGGCTTTCAGATTGAATTCTGGAGTTGATCAACATAACTTTTGGCTTATGTGGAGGCAAGAGTGTGGTATACATTTAAATGCACTTGCAGAGGGAGAGAGAGAGTGGCAGAAACCCCAAGGATCGCTCCAGCTCTCTCTTTCCCTAAACCTCCTATTCCCAGTCCTATCTGGAAGCGCTGCTGCTTTGAATTTTAATGAAGAAAGAACTTGAAATTCCCTACATCCTGAATTCTTCTTTAAGCCACTTCATCACTCTTCCTGTCTCCATCAATCATAGAAAAACCTTACATGGCTGGAAGGGGTTTTCGCTGATACCACTGACTTGCTTGACAAATGTTATTTTCTGCTGTTTTCGGACTTTTTGCATGTGACAAATAAAGCACAATAATGTTTCCTAAAATGGAAACAGAAATGTCATGTTCTATTCCCAGTATAAGAAGCAGGCTCTTTATTTATTGATTTAAAAACCAAAACAGACAAATTACAAGAGAAGGAAACAGACAATCAGACTCTTTCCTGATGTCAAAGTAAATATACAGAATAAGATTTTGTCGTTATTTTCCAAGAGGCCGTTAACTCCAACTATTCCCTTAAGTAGATCTACAACTTCAGTGCATCCATGAGCAGCACGACTATAGTAAAATCATTCTTGTAAAACCCATCCCACCTATCATTAATGACAGCACCTTGTTTCTGATTTTAAGACAACAAAATCAATCAAAATAAAAACAAACTGCTGATATGTACACAAAACTGTGGCAATGCATAATGAGTGATGTTTGCAACTCAGCAGGTCAAGGTAAAAGTGCAAACGCATCGCTGGAGGGCAATCCGTCATTCGCTGCAGACGGGTGGAGAGTACTGAGCCTTTACACTACAGTACACACAGAGCTGATAAATGCAGAGGGGCTGTTGTTGCACAGTTAAACACAAGTTTGATTTTATCTAATAAAAGACTCAGCAACATTTAACAATCAATATACATCAGAACATAACATGATTGTGATAAAATATCAGCTAAAAACAAGAGGAAGTGTAAACAAATCTAAAAAATCTTTTATATGCAGCAAATAGATAGGTGAAGGCCACAGTATGGTGGAAAACAACACACCATTTATTCTTTCCCTTATTCCAACCCAATAAAACCCTTATACACTGATGTGATAAAGCTGCAATATTCACTTAACCAGAAATGGGCAGTTTACCTTAATTAGGTCTAATAAATGCAAGAAATTAGGGAATATGATGCTATTTTATGGAGAGTTAATAAATGAGATGAAGAGACTGGAGTGAATATTGGTGGCAATCCTGTTTCCATAGCATTATTGTCAATATTTCCAAACTGCCAAATTTGTCTTTTTTTGTAAGCAAGGAAACAGAATCATCTTTCAGCCAAATGAGAAGCAGTGCACATCAACACTTAGTTACTTCAGTGACACTTTCTCTTATATATCAACTAAACCAGTAAAGCTGTGTTGGCTTTTAGAAAGTTTACCATCGTTAAAATCTTGGTATACTTTAATACTGGTGACCGGCCCGTGACTAGGGGCATATGCTTTGATGCATACAGCCCCAAATCAGATATTCACATACAATACACTGTATAAAAAGACACAGCCTTTTCAGAATCAGAATCAGAATCAGAAATACTTTATTAATACCAGAGGGAAATTACTGACTACCTGAAAGTATTTTTGTTGTTTACTTTGAAATATAGGAAGGAGGAAAGATGACTATAGAGGAATATAGATGCACTAAAGCAACAATCAATTAAAAGCTTGACTAAAATGCGTCTTCCAAATAGACATTAGGTGTGTTTCCATTAATACTTACAATAATTCTCAATAGTTTTTATATTTTACAAAACTGCAATGGAAACACTTTTTTTCCGCATAACTCGAGTCACATGATCTATAATTGGACCTTACTGCGTTGTATTAAGAAGACTGGAAATAGCTAGAGCCCAATAGAGCTGAGGCTAAGATACGGATATATCTACAATAAAGGCGCAATTTTGTTTTCAAAATTATCACATTAATAAAAATATTCATTTGCAATTTTAATTGTATTTATTATTTAATAAAAATACCGCAATTTCAAAATTGGACATAGTTTTGCTGACAATTGTGAAAGGAAACAGCTAATGACCCTCATCACAGTACCAAATACCTAATAAAGCGTATTAGGAAGAATAAAGTCAGCGGCCATCGCAAAGCCCCATTTTAGTACCAAAACAAACAAGCCAGAAATAAAGCAAGCAGGAAAAAAGCAAGAAGCAAAATAAAACAAACTCCTTTAGATCAGTTCTATAAGGAGGAATGGGCCAAAAATCCACCGAACTATTGTGAAAATGGAAACCCAAAACATCTGGCCATAGTCATACAGTTTAAGGCGCGCTCTGCAACATTTTAAAAAGCTTTGTGCAATTTAAATTCAAAGATGATACTAAATATTTTAGTTATCAGTATGTAAATATCTGATCCTAACTTTAAATGGATGATTTTTGTAATTCCTTCACCTTTAGTTCAGTTATTAATGAAATTGCAGCACAACTTTAAATCTGTTCTTTTTTATATTGTACAGTTCTTGAAGAAAAAAACAGATAAACAAAAAAGAAAAGAACAAAAACACCCCCAGCAGATCTGGTGTGATTAAATGTGACCAGTCTTCAAAGAAAACTTCAAACTGGTTTTGGCCAAACAACGCCTGATCAGTGCAACTGTAGATGTAATATCATCTCTAGAAAAGATATAAGGCAGAACGGCAGAGTCTAAACAGAATTTTATTCCAAATAAATGATTATAAATCACTGTTTTATACTTTTGTTTTTCTGACATCTGTGGAGCTTAACAGATGCTCTGCACAGCTGCCTGCCAAAGCTCCTCTCTAAGTCAGCCAGGCCCCCAGTAAGATCTGAGAGGCTGTGGAAATTGAGCCTGATTGTAATTGATAGCACATTACTTGACTGCTTCAATTAAAGAAAGTTTGTAGCAAGTGAGGAATTAATAAAGTTTGAATGTGGAAAAGATGTGGCCATCCATATTTGTCCCTGCAGCCTCCTTTGAAGGTCTCCGGCAGAGAAGGAGAGGGAGGTACAGAAAATGACTGACAGAGAAGAGGCTGGCCAGATGTCTCCACTGGTCTGACGGTGGGGTGAAGCAGATCGTGAAGGGCAGGTGGATGCATGAGGAGTCTGGTCTGCTCCACTCACGGGGCGTGGTCCATAGATGGTCCAGAATCATTGTCTTCAAGGTCCCTCGGGTCCATGGGGTTTGCCCTTGGCTCTGGCACTCTGGAAGACCAAAAACAAAACAGATAAACATCAAATAGGTAGCAGTACTACTGCTGTGTTTTCCCTTCTTTCTTTCACAACAACCTGCATGTGGCACAAACACAAACTCAAGCTCCATGCAGACAAATTATGGAAATATAATAAACCTTTGCGAAATGTAATCAGCTTCAATCAAGCGTTGCCTTAAGTAGAAATCATTCATTCAGCCACTGTTATATTAGTGCGACAGAGACAAAGTGATAGCTGAATTGCAGGGACCTGTGGAAGTCTGAGCCGGGCTGATAGATTCAATTTCACTTCAGACAGGCTACACTAATCATATGCTCTAATTGGACAGTGCAGTGAGGGCAGCAGAGCCCTGCTGCTCCATGAAAGGTAACTCCTAGAATTTCTCTTTTCCAGTCATTTTATATATATACAATTATAGCAGTATATTCTACCTTCAAAAGGCTGCATGTCAGCAGCGTTTTCTAAACGCTTTCCAATTCACACTATGACTGCAGTGCTGTTAAGGGAAATTATATTGAGAAAAATTCTAGTAAGATGCCATTCAGTGGTAAATTTCCAAATGTTTTTACAGCTTTTAGACAGTTACTTTTTAAGTAATCTGTAAAGTCTAAAAGGATGAACCCCATGGAACACAATTTAGGAGAAGGCTGGATTGCTAAAAGGGTTTTTTAAGTGCTGCTCTCTGAGTAATCCTGTTTCTCATATATCTACAAGCAGGGAAAAAAAGATTTTTCTGTCCCATCATTTATTATACATTTCGACGGAGCAACCAATGTAGCCTACAATCAAAATCTCAAGAGAAGAGCAGCGTATGCAGGAATGCTGAATAGCACTCCTATAAGAATAATCCTTCAAATTTCCATACAATTTTTATTTCGCCAGAGGTCAGGCACTTTCAGGTGTTATTAAATCTGAAGAATGAAAAAAAGTACAGTATTCTGCTTAAACTTCTTGACATACAAACACAAAGCTCAATATATTTACCAAGAAAAACATTATGTGGATTTGCAGTTACATCTAAAATGTGTGTTGATAGTTATAATCAGGTTTTTTTCTGCCAGCTATAAATAGAGCTATACCAGAACAAGTCCTGGTTCTCAAGGATTTATTTGTCTGGACTTTGACTACAGGTAGGCCATTTAATTGTATGTATATGCTTTGATCTAACTAGGCCATTGTAGGTCTGGTTTTATTTTTAAAGCTCCATCCATGTTTCTATGACCTCTAAGCAGCCCGACTGCCTTTTCCGACCAGATTAATCCACACAGGAGGATGCTGCCACTGTCTTTTATGATAGTGTTTCCAATGGAATAATTCTCTGCATGTTGGACTCTTTCAACAAGACCTCTCTTTGTCGCTTTAATATTAATTTTTCTACTGAATGATTAGTTGAAAAGTGCTCTGTGAAATGTCCATGACATCCAAGTGCTCTGTGAAACTGTGGGGCTGATTTAATAATCTGAATTTAAGCAGGAATTAGTATATTTCAGCATTGACTGCCTCACTGTGGGTCAAACAATACATTCAAATTCAAATACATTCATTCCTGTTGACTTATAAATGCCTAAATGGCCTTGCACCCTTATGTCTCTCCAATCTAATCCAGCCATATGTTTGTCCTCAGGCACTCAGCTGTTTAGAGGAGATTGGGCTTTTTTTTTTAGAACAAACCTACCTTTGATTTTTTTCTTTAAACCGTAACCAGGTTCCCTGAGTTCTATCATAATGTGAGCATCTATTTTTCAGTTTCATGTTTTTTCTTCTGATGTTTCAAGTTAACCGGTTTAATTGTTTTTCCTGTAACCTGCACCTTTGCCTTTTCTAGCTCAGCCTTTGTGCTTTATGAATTAAGACAAAGTTATTCACTTTCCAATAAAAATGTTAAGTTATATCCACATAAAGGATAAAACAGTGTATAATCATCTCCAAGAATACAAATAAAAAATTTAGAAGGCTGTGATCCTTATCTTGGCAATGTTGCAACTTAGACTCTCATCCATTAGGTTCATTTTTTTTTTTTTTTTACTTTTTAAAACTCAAAGCAAAAAGCAGCTCAGAAAAATCTGCTTTGAGTTGATCCTCAGTCTCCCTCACAGCTGTCGGAGGTGACGTTTTTGGTAAAACCCTAGCAAATGTGTGGGCGAACAGCAATTATTTTTTGAATCTCATAACAAATCAGTTCCTTTTTCCTTTGGGGGAGAAAAAAATAAATTACACATAGAGCCGTATGGTGAAACCTAGAGCTAAACAACAACATTTAAGCAGTCTTTCCTAAGCCTTTGGATGCAGGGATGAAAGAACTTTCTGTAATTCTCACAAGAAAAATGACTTTTATGTGAGACTAAAGCTGTAAGTTTGATAGGTAGAGGGAAAGAAAGGAGCTTTACAACAAAGTGTCAGTCAATGCCTGATAAACCTCTTTCAAGCTCGACTCGCTTTCTGTGTCTGTTCATTTTCTCCCTCCTAAATAAAAGCCAATTTCCCTCTGTGTGTGCATGCGTGTGTCCCAAAGACTGGGTTCCTTCCCTCTATGACTTATTCATGAGCTTTAATGCAGTCGATGTTTTATTGATCAGGAACCATCATTGCCTCCTCCTCCTAATGTGACCATGGCCCGTGGAAAAAGAGGAGGGCTGATGGCTGGGAGGCTGACCGAAAAACTGGCCGGGCTTTACTGAAACATACCTGATGCCCTCCAGGCTGATGGATGGGCGGCAACAACTGTGTGTAGAAAATCTGGGAAACTGCGAATGTGTGGGATATGGAATTAGTAAAATATAAGGGTTTCAATAGGTCTGATCGAGTGCAGGAAAGCTAATCTTACTAATGCCTCCCCTTCAGGCGAAACAGAATTGCTTCTCTAAATGCCCTGGGAGAAACACATCGCTCATGGGAGAAAACCTTGAGCTCATGGTACAGAAAACAAAGGGTAGAAGCGGGCATGTTGCCGCCTAGACTTTGACTTTTGTCTCCATCTTTCTATTTTCAATTTGGCCTCTACTCTGTCGAGCTCGCTGGAAAAGAGAGAATGGATGGGTGCTTGCCCTGATTAAGTTTAAATTCCCCATTCTTGGGTGAGAAGATGCAGTGCTCTTAAGTCATCATCCGGAAACCCTCCTATCAGGCTGTGCCAGCCAAGCAGGCTCAATCCAGCCTCATTGCCATATGAATAATCATACTGCAGTAGCTTGGATGTGCTTTATGAGCCTCTGAGGTGCGTGCGCATGTGTATATGTGTACAAAGATGAAGAGATGAAAAAAAGGAGGAGTTGAAGAGCAAACTTGGAATTGCCCTTAGGGGAGTGAGGTTTTTCTTGATTAAGCAAGGAAGTTAAACGAGAATAAGGCCATGTACATAAACCCCATGGCAATCCTCCGGAGGGAAAAATAACTATTCCAATTTGCATTCCCAGACAGTAGTGATGCCATCTTATGCATATTCCATCACATAGAAAGGCTGAGCCCGTCCCTTTAAGCCCAGAGGCCTTATGAAGTTTTTTTTTAATGAGAAGATCCTTGGTGGTTACTGAAAGAGCCCAAGAGAGCAGAATTTTATCCTCATGTTCCTGATAAGCAATGCACTATGCTTACGACTAGGGGTGCAAATCACACCCATCATGGCGATCCAATTCAGTATCAATTTCCTGAAGAAACGATTCGATTATTTACGATACTTAAAAATACACCACGATACGATTCGATTTGATTAATTGGTTAATTTTCTTTTTTACCTTACAGACTAGAAAATGTTTCAAATTTGAAATAAATCAATGAAAGCTGTAATATCGTTATGCATTTTATTTACGAAACAGCAAATAACAGAAATAGCAAAGTTGTACTCAGCCTAGGCCAATGAAAACCTTGTTTACTGAAAAATAATAATGCCCCTGTGTTATAGATTCTGAAAGCACTTGCATCAAAAAATACTGCAAGCTAAAGGTAGAGGATAGTGGCTAAAGGAAGTGAGGTAGGAGGACAAAATAAGTTAAGAACCACCGCAGCACAGGAGTCAGAATAACATCCAGGAGCAAATGGATAAAAATAGACGGGAGGAATAAAAAACATGAATCAATTGCTGTTGGATCGATACAAAACGATTATTATCTACACCCCTACTTACATACCTACGAGACTGCAACATTATGAAAAAGTAAATAAATTAATAAACAAAATGATAAAAATGAGAGATGAATTCCAACAAATGGTTGTTTCTGGATTTTCAGCTTGATTTGCACAAAACTAAGGACCTGCTGGTAAAATATGGAACCTCTGATCTTTATCGGATCAGCAAACACAAAGATTCAAAGTTGGCGATTTTCAGTATCAATAAGATAAAAGCACAGAGGGAAAAGGAAACTTTACTTTGTCCAAAATGTCCGAAGTTCAATCATGCGTAACAAAGTGGAAGAGAGCAAGACAAGCAGTTAACAGTCATGAAATATTATATTAAAATAACAACAACAAAAAAAACATGTTATCCTGGCTGTTGCAGCTGCTTAAAATTTTACATTCAGGAAGAATCTAAAGCTACTTCTCCCTGAAAGTTGGATCCCCAGCTATACCAGCTACGTTTAGCTCTAAATATTTTTAAATTTCTCAGACTAGCTTCCAAGCATGGCTGTATCCTCCTCATAACAGATCAAAGACCTTCTGATGAGATTAGAGCTGATGTCAGAATGAAGCATGTCTTGATTCTTACAACATAGATTGCAGGAAAAAGGTAAAAAGTGCTGAACTCAAGGATCTGAAACTTAACAATAACTCAGCTCAAGATAACAGTTAGGAAAGGTCAGAAAAAGGACAAAAAATACTTTTACATTATACATTTTACATTTGCCTTAGATGTTAAGGTTTTTCAGTCTGCTTCCTTCTGTAAGCTTCATCTGTTTACTTTGCAAAACCTTTATAATATACAATTATAGAAGGAGTTTTTGCCGTGTCATAGTAAAAAGAAATGACAATGCCTAATGATAAGAAAAAACTCCATTAAGACCTCACAGTGATAGGTGGCTGAGTGGGCACAGGTGCAACAATATATGGAGGTTTGACAGGTGGATGACAGAAAGAATCAGTCACACTTTAGATTTTATTACAGAAACTGTTTCTGTCAAACCACTGGGTACAGGGCTTACATCCGATTCAACAGCCCCAGAGATATTTGCAATTATTTTCATGTTTTGCTAAGACTTGGATCCTCAAACTTATGTCTGCAAAGTCCGTTGAAGCCTGTGGCTTTGAAATGTGATGGTGGTGATGCTTAAGGTTTCCCTGTATACGAATACATTTGCACAAAGCAGACTCATGGGGATTCATGCCTAGGGGAAGAAAATCACCAAAACAATGTTCTTCCACCCGTAGATGTGAGAAAATCTTAAAGCGGAGCCAAAATTCCCTTGGCATTTATGACAAATCTGTGATAAAAAATAAAAAAAAAGCCTCCATGTATATGGCAACGCCCTAAGTGAACTACACAGCACTCGCTAAAACTCAGAGTTAAAAGCTGGTCTGCAAAGAGTTTTTTGTACCAGCAAATAGCTGTTGAGCCCCATTATTTCGGAAATGGGCATTAAGGATGGCAAACATTAAAAAAAGTACAGGTTTTATCATCTAAAATGACATCCAAATAATTTTAAACCAATTCTATCCTCTAGGAAGGAAGGTAAACAAAGCACTTTGGAAAAGACTGGTGTCAATTTTCTATGACTTCATTGGGAATAATTATTTGATATTAGAGGTGGCAGGATATGATACCGGAAATGTATAAAATGCTTCTTAAAGGGCTGCTGCTTACTGTCTGACGAAGCGAGCAGGAAGGTACCTTCATATCCTTGCAAAATCTCGGGTCTGAGTAAGATAACATTTCTGTAAAAGCTGTTTTTTTGTTATAAAGTATTATTTAAAGCATTTGCTCCGCTTTATCTCTTCTCAGGAAAAGTGTCAGGAGAGAAAGTTTAAAGATGTTAACACGTACAAGGCTTTCTTGTACCTGTATCCTAGGTAAGTAGAACAAAGCCTTCCATAAGCAGTTGCAGCAATGAGTTGTGGGAAACCCCCTGCTTGCACAGCACTGTTAAAAAATGCTGATGGATTTTCATTAGCAGTACGCCATCCACCATCATCTCAGGACCGCTACTATAAAAACCCAAAGGCTCCTTGATATGACTCATCTAGCTTCCATATGGAAAGATACCAACATGCATTACAGGCTGCTCTGTCAGTTTTAGCTCATAGGGAAATATAGGGCACATACTGCAAGCTTAGATTTAAAGAAGTGGGTGAAGTGAATTTCCCAGGATATGGCATCACTCTTCTTTATAGAAATCTTTTCACCTCTGAACTGTTAGATATTTTTATTCAATTTTACCTCCTAGTAGCATCTTGTTTTGCCAGAAATATTTGCCATTTATAAGGACTTTTGTGAGCAAGCCATTATTTTAAACATATCAAGGACTTCAACCGCAGCAGAGTGGCAGAAGTGAGGCAGTCATATCATCAGTACAATGGGGTCCTCTTACTGAAATAGAGATAATAAGTCTTACTCAAAAATATAAGGACTGAAGCAGGCAGAGACAAAGCAGGGACTCAAACCACCAAACAGGACACACCTCTACATTTTGAGGTTCCAGCACCCCACAGCTCCTCACCATAATAATTCGTAGTATTAAATATAAATTAATAGTTCTGGTTAATCATTAAAAGGGTTTTAAATTCAGTAAATGGAATCACCAAAACAAATTTAACTCTCTGGTCAAAGTTGATGACCAATTGCAAAATCTGACCCTCCATTCTAGCTTTACCAGACCTTAAAAGCCACAAAAGGCATAGCATGTCATAAAGTAAAAACAAATGCTCTTTTAAAGGAAACAAATGGAGTGAAGCCATAATACCATAGGAGCGCACTTCTTGTGACTGAAATTATAATTTAAAAATGTTTTTTTTATGTCAGCAACCAACTATTTTAAAGACTTGATGCTGTTTACAAAGTGTCCGATCTTAAAATGAGTTTGACATCCCTGTTCTACACGATAAAGCTAACATCTAATTTCTCCTTAACTTGCACATTTCTTGCTCTAATTTCTGAAAACATTATGCATCACCAAAGGATTTCTAACAATCAGTTAAACTGAGGATTTCTTAAAGACATACATCTCCGCACAGCATTTAATAAACATAGCAGTGCTTGTAGAGTTTATCATACTGATTTCAGAACACCATGCAGCATAAAAAAAAGCACTTGGAAAAATGGATAATGACCTACTGAAGGATGCAGATGGGATAGGAGCCTTTTATAGACTTTGTAGGGGCCACCCTCAGTGTGACATGTAAATATTTTTACCTTCTTTAAACAGAGCTTCCAACAGGTTATCTATCTTCTTGCTGTGTACCACAGGGATCAGCCAAAAGTCCTTTTTTTCCACCATTTAACCAGATCCATCTCTCTTAAACACATTATAAACATGGAGATTGTTCTTCAGATAACTGGTTAATAAGGAAAATGGTGCAAAAAAGCTGTGTTATTAAAGTTAAAAGATTTTTGAAGCTGTTGAATTCAATACATCCTTAGCAGCCCTATCCTTCTGCAACTAGGGTTAGGTCTTTTGTTTCTAGGACAGCGATATGTTCAGTTACGTCACTAAATTATGTTAAATCCTTAGAAAATTTCAATACTTTTATGCCTTAAAAGGGTCTTAATACGTTTTCAAGGTATGCAGAAGAAAAGAAAAAACAAGAAAAACGTCAGTTGGAGGAGACACAGAGCCAGTAGATGTTTAATATGACCCTCCATGTCCCCTCCAGCTCATTCATCAGAGCAAAATGGGAAGGCAAACAAAGATAAATAAAATTTGTAATCCACATACACAGCCTGAAGCAGAAGCTTTTCAAACTTCTAGATACTGTGTGTGATCGTTTCAAAGTTCAGGGAATGAAACATGGTTAAAAACACACTATTCAAAGATTGCATGAGGCAAACTCCACAGATACGTGATATGTTAGGGATGGTCTCCCATCAGGAGGGTCAATGCACAATGAGCCAGAAAATGTCACTGACTTTGAATAAAGCAGCGTGCTGATGCTCAGCCAATCAGAATAATCACATAGCTTTGTCTGTGTTGCAGGAAGCGTAAGTCGTTAGATGAATACTTCATCCCTTCATAAACAGGATTCTGCCTCATTCTGACATAGGTATCTGCTGTTAATCACGGAGAGAAAAAGAAGTGACATTTAGATAAAAACCCTTAGCAACAGCGAAGACAGTCTTATATTAGCTCATTAGGGGATTTTACAATTTCTGTGGCCGGGGGGACTGTTGGGAATCTAATGGAGGGGAACTGTAGCAATGTTTTCCATGCATCCTAATAATAAAGCTGCTCTATAATATAAGTATAAAATGGACCAGAACGGGAGGAAAAGATTCGCATTGTCCCTAGCTTTAGGGCAGAATAAGAATGAGGGCTTCATTCCTGAAAGCCTCTATCCACCATGGGGCCTTTTAACCTGTCAACAATCCCCAATCATTCTGAATATCACACTCTTATATGCAAAGGACCCACTCCCATTTCCTTCAGCCATTATACTATGGGTTGCAAATTACATGGCAATATAAGACATTAAGGAGATTCCTTAAAGGGTAGCGCAGACAAGATAATGAAATCCCTTTCATGGTTCCCCTATGAATAACAAAGGGATAGAGTAAGACAGATGTTGGACATAGCTGCTAACAAGACAATATTTGTGTAATGGTGCCCTGTAGTGCAACTGGCCAATAAGAGACACCAGGAAGTCCAGTCTGACATGTGACAAGTTGGACCATGTTTTAACCAGAATAATGCTCTTAAATTCTCTCAAATAAAACACTTGGTAAAACTATTTGGCTACGAAAGGACTTAAAATAGCCAGACATAAAGATCAGAAGCCGAAACAGTGATGCAGGATTAGCATGCATGCCACCTAAAATCTGCTGTCCATTAAATAAGTAGTTTTTCATAGAAATGCTGAACACACCGATGCTGTGGTTACTCTTGTTATTCGAGGCTTTGTGCAGAAACAAACAGGCAAAAAATACAAAATAAAAATTTGCCTCTTGGCTGTATCAGATATTTTTCTTATTTGATCATATCTATGATTAATGATAGTTAATAATTAGTCTAATGCTTCTATTTGGATTGCTCCAGACGATAAATGTAAAATCAACAGGACACTGTTCAATTAATGTTAAAGTTAGTTTTCGCCAACAAACATAATATAGTCCTGCTTTTAAAGCTTTTGAAGCTAATTTATCCTTTAAAGCATTTGCATCTTGAGACAGACACTCATGGTTGAAGAGAAAGAAAACGTGTATATATATATATATATTTCATTTTCATTTCTTCTATACTGAATTATTTATAATGACAGGGTGGCATCTGTGGTCTGTTTTACACTTGAAGTAATATCGAACACTTTAAGGCAGCGGTCTCTATTCTGCCCTGTATGCTTTAGATGTGTCTCTGCTCCAGCAAACCTGAATCAAATTATTACATGATCTCCTCAGACGCCATCAGGGGCTGCAGAGGCCTGTTAACCACCCATTTATTTAAGTTAGAAGTGTGGTGGCAGCTGCTGGTGTTGAAGACCCCTGCTTTAAGGCACTGGAATTTATAGATATGTTAAAACCCTTAAAATAATACAAGGTATTCCTTCTTTTATCAAAACTGTTTCTGGAAATATGGCAAATTAAAATAGCCTCGAAAAATAGAAGTAGGAATATAAAGTTGTATCCGCAGCAAAGGGGAAGGGAAATTGAATTTCTAGATGAAAGAATGCTCAATATATTCTTTCTCTATACCTTTTCTAATAACATTTTTAGATTATATTGCTACAGTGGCTACTGCTTTCTAAAACATGATGTGGACTGAATCAAAGATAAAAAATATTCACATTAAAGCATCTGAGAGTCCATCTAAACCTCTGTTTTCTGTCTGCTTTTATAAAAAATGCATTGATTGTTTTACTCCACGGTTCTTTTTTTAATATTGAATCCAGTGGCCTAATTTAATTGCAAAAGAAAAAAAAAAACTTTAAAAAGAAGCAGAATAATTGCCAGTTTGGAATACAGAGGTTCTTGCTTGACTGGCAAGAGGTGATGAAAGATTCAACAAGCTATGGAAGGCATTTTGTTTGAGCTTGCGGAATAATGGAGCAAATAATAGAAATAGATTAAATAAGAGAGATTTAATGATTCAAACATTTGATAACTAAATAATTTGGTACCATTTATTTTGGTTATTTTTTATGCAAGTCTTTTCCCTACTGGCATTAAAATGCAAATTAATTTGAGGAAGAGCTAAATGTACCAATGGATCTATTTGTTTTGTTATTGTGAAGAGTATTTTTTTTCCTAAAACTTTGCAAGCAAATATTTAGGTGACAAGAGAAAACATAGTAAGCCTGCTTCCATGGATAGGTGATAGGGGAGTTCAGGGGTATAAAATAGATGAAAGGCAGTCCAAACATTTTCTTCTAAAGAGTTAAAAAAAATCCCATTAAAACAGTGCACTTAATTTGATTAAATTAAATGAAGTGTGTTTTTGCAGGTTCACAGAAGTAAGCAAAGCAGAACGTTCTGTTTTTTACAGCACAAGGTAATAATCAATAAGAGCCATTGGTGTCCTTATTCTACCCTTTGCTCCAAGCTTCCTGCTTTCTCTTTTGCTTTAGTGACATTGCTGATAAATCATTTACTGCCTGAGACATTCAAAACAGTTTGTTACTGCATAAACCCAAGTTCATAAAGACCTTTTTTTTGTATCCCTGGCCTGTCCAATAGTCCAGGACTCACAAAGGCTGTTCCTACTGGTCTCATCTTCACAATCTGTCATGTGAACGCAGAGCTGGCTCAGTCCCAGGGGCAGACAGCCATTATGAAGACTGACTGGTCACAGCAGCGCCCACACATTTGGCTGGCAGAGCTACCTCCTGTTGCCTTTTTCAAACAATCACCCTCTCTAACAGCAGAGCGCTGACGCCTCCTTAATTAGAGACAGCTCGGGTACCCTCGACGCATTGTCCTGAAATCTAGAATGCTCTGGAGAAATTTTTAAATTAAAAGCCTCTTTATGCCAGGATTGGAGCAATGATACTAATCCTTTCCTGGTCTAGATTCTATGTGATTGGAGAGAGAGGGATATCATCAGATTATAAAGCCAGGGAGGACAGAAAAAAAAAGGCAGGGAAAAATATGCGTCTCTGTTCCAGTGAAAAGCAGACAGAGTTGGAGAACAGAATGGCTATTAGGCGAGCCTTCTGCGCACGCAAACTCCCCCACCCTTGCAACCATCATCCAATCTCTCGGTGTGAAGGACATCAAGACAACCGAGTCACCAGACCTTCACAGCTCTCATCTGACCAACGCATTATCTATCCTTCTGGTTTTTTGTTTTTTTTGTCTGGAGCATTTTAATTATTATAATTTAAATTACTCTCTGAAATTACACCAAAGAGACCCTTTGAATGAAAAATAATACATCTTTATTTCTGAAAGCATCTTTTTAAACAGCAACAATGTCAAAATATTTTACACACAAAAAAAAAAACTAATGGGAAGAAAGCATTTAAAGAGGAAGTAGTTCTCAAAGACTGCAGAGCTTTGGATAATGTTGAAAAACAGTAACCCCTCCCATTTTCATTTGATTCTAATGTGTCACCAGCTGATCACCAATCTAGCGTGAACAGACCTTGTATCAATGTTACTAAGATATGAGGCCATTAAGATATTTTGATATAAAGAGATGAAGTTTTACAATCAATTCTTTGGGATGCAGCAGATGGATTTTAATAGAAGGTAACATGCTCTCTTCTTTGTACATGTGTGAAAATTCTTGAAGCAGTATTTTAGTCATGAGTTTTTGAAGAAAATATTATATCCTTCCCTTTCTAATTTTTTTTTCAAAATAAAAAAAACGGTTCAGCAGTAACACCCTTGAATTTGTATCTTTACGATCTAACCGGTCTGGTAAATTTTCATCAATAGCATATCATCTGTGGACCATACAGGGGTAACCAGATGAAACTTTTTCATTTCTGAAACCATACAAAAACTTTGCTTTGATTTAGACTGAAACAATAACAGCACAAATTGTACATACTTTTAAATCTTATTTTGTAGAATGTGGAATGTTAGCAGTGGCTGGATCTGGTGATTTTACACAGAGAACGATTGTCAGTAAGGAAAGAGATGAGAAAAACTGACGCATTTTTTTTAACCAATTATAAAAACCTAAAAAGAAAGTGGATTCAGGAGGAGTGTTTCTATCAGTGTACTTTTATCAGAAACGCAGTTTGATATTTTTCAATACTTATTTTATGGGTGATATCAGACAAATTTGCAATATCGGACAAGAACATCCCTTGCACAAAAAGAAGATTGTCATATGTATTTATTAAAACTGCTGGAGATAACATATTAAGGTATTTCAAATCACAATCTATTCAATTGATTCATTCAGCAACAGAAAATTTGAATTTTCACTGCTCGATGCGCCACACCAACCAATCAGAGAAGCTGATCTGTAAGCTAGCTCCTAAAGCAGAGCACTATGATTACTCTGCTATAACTGCTTATTAACAACAAAATTACCTTAATATGTCAAAACCTACCAGCTAAATATGTTTGCTTTTAATATTCTGGTGATTGCAGTTTGTAGCACATATCTGGAAAAAATGCTAACATCTACTTCCAGCTGCCACAAAGAGTAGAGAAAAAAACCCCAAGAGGTGACCAGGATTGAGGCAGCTGCTGCAGGGGACTCCCAGTGACTGTGCATATATATAATTCTAAGTGCCTCTGACAGCAGAATAACATTTTAAGGCAGAATCATAATCTTGATGAACTGACTGCAGAGATGTTGTTTTGAGGTGGACCTTTTCACTTAAAAACATAAAATACTTTTTACCCACTTATATCAGCAAATATGTGCCTTTGAACACAGGAGCAGCACAGGCATCTGACGCATCTGGACGCACTTTACTGGACTATGTCTGACCTTAATGTGTACAACCATCAAAAATGAAGCAGCGGACCCTTTTTTGATGGCTTGCAGTATAAACATAGCATTACACTTTCTGATATTTTAATTAACCTGTGAAATATAATATTATACCTAAAAATGATCTAATTTCTTTGTTATGAAATTGAGTGACTCATTTATACCTAACAGTATTAACCATACAAAAGCCTGTTAAAATCTGCAAAAAAAAACAAAACACAAAAAACATTCATATTAGAATCTGCTGATGCAGCTATTCAGGCTTATAACTGTAACATAAAGTTGTTGCTTGGTTTTACAAGAGGAGGCCTGGTTGGATTCAACACTGCAGCACAGCGAAAAATATCTTTGGTGCTTAAAGGCTCCCCCAGTGCAGCCTGACAAATAAACCTTTATGTGCGCTAATGCATTCTGTAAAAGCATGAGCCATAAAAGCCTGCCTTTTTTCTGGAGGTCACAAACACCTATTAGATGTTCTGTCATTAGGGAACAGGAAGAGATTGCATATTTAGGATAAAACATATGTTAAAGATGGATTATCTGATAATTAGGAAGTGGATCTTATTGGTAAAAGTTTAAGGTAGATAAACTGATATTTATTGTGGCTGATTAATGTGTAAGTGCAAAATTCTTCAATATAAAATGAAAAGAAAAAAAATGAAAACAATTAAAAATAAATATTTTCCACAGCCCATCTTTGAAATGTCAGACAAAAATAAATTTTTGAAAATGTATCCCAAAACTCATATTACAGGCTTGGGGAACCTTAATTCTTACAATTTTCTCATATTTGACTATCGAATACTTTAAATCGACATAGCAACAGAGCTTTTGGTGAGCCTGCTGAATTAAACATGCCACCCGTTGCACTCTCCTGCCTCCCCCTCTTTGAGAATAACTAATCAGAAGGACAATGTGGGAAAGTAGGAGAGGCACAGCACTTTAGATGTTGTTGTTGCAGTGGTGTTCCTGTCTTCACTTGTGGAAGAGAAATAATCCAGCACTGTGCTTGTGTAAGGGAGACTCTAGATTCTGTGTTGACAGTTCATACCTTGAGCAATAGTTTTATAAGACACTGATTCATTGGCCTCAGGGTTCAGTCTCCTATTAGCTTTCTTTATCTCCACCCAGCTGAAATAAGACCTGTAATTCTTTCTGAAAGCTAAAGCAATCATCTATAGTATAAGCATATATGGGTGGGCATTTATATATCTGGGAATATGGCTAAAAAGTCCACGGATGCATGGGAAAATGTATCACTGAACCCCATTCTGACACACAGAAAGATAGTTTCTTTGCTCTTTTCATCTTTTCTCCAATTACCTGGTAGATGCAAGTGTGTGCTTGTATATTTTTTAGTTTTATGGAATAAACTATGCAAATATATGCCCAAAGGGACATCATTTGAAAGCATTTAATGTGTGTAAGCACTGTAAAATGATCCTCTGCAAAGAGATATTTAAGTGGAGTCCATAAGACCTTCTGCCATGTAGGTAAAACATGAGGATAGAAATAATTTCTACAAAAGGTGTTGGCAATCTTCCTTTAACCTAATGTCACAAGAGGAGCCTTTAATTTTGCAGCTATCTTTCTGGTATAAAATTATCTTTCAGTTACACCAAAGGTGAATTATGCTATTTCCTAAAAGTAAGTAAAGCTGATAAACTAGTGTACAGCTGGATATATCATATCTGCCTGGTTGTTATCACTGATATTTAACTGTCTGCAGAAAAAGATATTAATAATATACTCAAATCTAAAGGCCAAATAAAATGAAATCTGCAAATATTGATACAACAGTAAGTGAGACACTTCCACAACATACAAAAACAAACTGGTTTCATTCCATTTTAGCATTTATGTCAATAACTGCTGAAATAGGCTGATTTCTCTGGGTGGACCTGTCTGACCTCTATAGTGCCATGGCAGGGTCCAAAACAACACTATAGGGCAAAGATGGCCTATATATAGGGCAAATAACGCCTTAACTTCTGAATTACAGGCATTGCTGATCAGTTTTTGGCAGACCATCAATGCAGCAACCAGGATTATCAGCCATCTGGATGATTTGTCATAAATGTTTTCTCTTTTTTCCTCACATGTTGTATCGCCCCATTTTAGGGTTACCACTAGGACCGAAACAATTAATCATAAATCACGATTATTAAAATAATCGTTAACTAATTTAGTAATTGGTTAATTTTTAACTGGAGTACAGACTCTAAAACATACATTTAGATAACAGAGCAACCCACAGCAAATATATAAAAATGTTTTAAGATAAAAAAAAATATGCTTTTGTCTTTCAATATGCTCTTTCGAGAACACCTAAAGTGGAAAAGTTTTAGTTTGATCTGGTTTCACTTGTAAAAAAATCTTCAATAAGGTAGCTTTAGCTAGCTTTTAATAAAAAAAAAAAAAAAAAGACAGATTAATCGATTTGCAAAATACTCCTCAGTTACATCCCTAGTTACCACAGAAAGAAAATGACTCCCTACATGACTGGATGAGCATAGGAGAGAAGTGTTTGTATTCAGTGGTTGTCCAACCCATCACCAAACAAACCAGCTACTTATTTTTTTTTCCAAATCAGAATAAGAGTCAAACATAGTTCAGATTGTCAAAAAGTAACACCACTAAAAATCTCGTTAGAAACATTTTTGATGGATTGCAACACTTGATTATCTTTTGTAAGACAGGCTAGACAGCCAGATTAATGCTTTTTGTTCTTTCTGACAAGCAGTAATGTGATTTTAGGTTGAACTCACTCTCCTTTAGTTTTAAAACAATATTAATAATTTCTTTTGGATATGTCAAACCAATGTTCCTCTCATACCTGCATTAAAAATATATATAATAGTTTGCCAATAATAGTGAAGGCTAAATTATTCATATAAGTGAACACATGAGTTGTCTACACTGTTCTGTAGTATGCTTTTTTCTTTCAAACTTTGAGAGGAAATACTTTTTCCCCCACATATGAGACGGGAGAGAAGAAATTATAAGAGGAGCAGATAGAATTTGATGTCATGCCCACCACCCACTGAAAAAAATAAAATACAAACAACTAAAAGCACAAAGGGGATGGTGGAATCAGTGAACCACAGTGAAAGATTAGTTTGTTTTCCCTTTCTTACAACAAGTACAACACTTGTTTTCTACCCATAGGTCTGACTAAGAGACCTGAGGGACATTTGTCACGGCTCTTTTCTTTTCTGTTCTTTCAAAATGTTTTTTCTATGACAGTTTGATAAGGTTGAATGTACACTTAAGCCAAAAAGAGAAAAAAAGACACAAAAATAAAAAGGAAAACAAAACTGTAACACAAAAACATCCAACTAAGAATCTTTGCTACAGGTTAATCACATATGTGTTTTTATAGCAAGGGGTAACAATTATGGGACAGTGGGCTGTTATACTAACATGGCAATAGCTATGATCTTTTTCCAATGGTTCTCCTTATGCCAACACTTTACACAAGAATTTCCATAAAAAAGACAAAAAAAATGTATCGGTCAAAAACCTGTTATTTCAATCTTCAGCTCTTTTTCTGTCTAGTGAGAAAAAACTCTACAGACCATCTTTCACACCTAACAGATGTGATGCAAGGTTTCTGCAGAACATTAATGAACATAAAATTATGCATGCCGTTTTTGCCTTCATGAACTGTGACAGGGGAGTTTTTTCTTTTCAGACAGTCATGCACATTACTAAATTTGTGATTTTATCCACAAAGTATGAGTAAAACACCTGAAACAAAACACTCCAGTTTGATGTCGTTGCTAGAGTTGATATATCAAAAATCCTTCCTTTAGTTGATTCTTCTCCCATCTATTTATAAACCAAATCGTAAATAAAATTTTTTTTAAATTAATTGAGTCTGATATTTTTGCAAGGTTCCTATGAAAAAAAAAAAAAAAACACATTTTTTTGGATGCTCACCTCTCTTAAAAACATCCAAAGTATCCCAAAGCTTCTTCGATGACGGGTTTGTGTTAAAAGAATAAATTATTAAAAACCGGTGTCTGGTGTGTTTTGCAAAGTAGAATATTTTACCAAATAATCCCTGTGACTATCAATTGGCAGCCAAGGCATACTTAAAGGTTTAGAAGGGGGTATGATGGAATATAATCAGAATTTTACATCATTATTTCTTAATTCTTTTACCTAAGCACGGTCACATGCTAATGGTTTGACAGCAAAATACCCTGCAGACATTCTCATACTGACTACAAATAGAGCTCATTAATAATATAATGTGACAAGCAAGGTCAACCCAATGCTACAGCAACAGAGCTGCATCTTTGAAGATACAAAATTTCATGCAATGGTCATGGGATGAGAATACATACAGTATGTTATTCTGCTCCTGCTTTAGAGGGACATGATTATATTATATGTCTATTAAAAAAAGACCCCAAATAATTTCATCATGATTAATTAAGTTAATATACATTAAGTGATCATCCTGATAGTCCATTTTGAACATAAATAAAATTCCAGCACAGGGCTTGATGAGCAGCAAAAGCTGCATGGTAACAATTGATGTAGCTACTTGATAGAGCTTGAACTTCCTCTGATTCTTCAAGTAAAGCAAGAGCTTGCATGGTCGAAGGCCAACCAATATTATTTAAACCGATTTACGCAACTAAGTTCTAGTGAATCTTCCCCAGAGCCTGAAATCAGAACATAAAGCAGAAAGACAATTTCTGTTCCTGCCAAACAGAAACACATCTTCCAGGTAAGACATATTTCAATAGAAGACATATTTCAATAGAAGAAAAAAAGTCAAAGGCTAAAACCTTTTCATTGAAATGAATCCAAATTAAACTCGTTTAATTGCCGTTTTACCAATAAGTGCATTTTGATGTGCTGAATTAAATCTGATCTTATGCTTCTGGATTTTATCAGCTGTCAGAGAAACCTGCCTCAGAGTGAGCTACTTACAAGTAAATCAAAAAGCAACATCATGTGATTATTCCCTATTTAAACAAATTCTCTTTTTACTTTTTCTCACTTCCTGTGTAACTCGCAACAATCATTTTTGTACTACTGTGTTGCCTCAGACTTAAGCTTTTGTAAAATCTACAACAAAACAAACTGTTTTTTTTTTTTTTTTTCAAAGAAGGCCAAAAAACTGCTTCTGAGACACTTTGGTGATTTAGACAGAACAACTCCTGAGGTCAGAATGGCCTTTACCTATGATTTCAGGCAGAGAAAATTTGCCAATAGAAGCACAGGATCAAGAAACAAGACTCTTTAACACATATTCAACCGAATTCAAGGTCACTTATTCAAGAAGATTAGTTTTCTTACTCTGAGTCAATATGATTTTATACATTGCCTTTGAAAGTGTGATGCATATTGCTTAGACACCACAAGATATGGTCCAATTGAAGAGATAAAATGTTTACACCTGAAAGCTTAGTTGAGGTTCCCTGAGCTAATCCATTGTTGCCGTGTCTTGTAGAGTGTAGCCTTCTGAAATATTATTTGCCATGCTTTCTTTCATTTTTTTGTGCTTATCCCCTCTGAATTGCCAACCTGCCTCAGTTTCCTTCTTTTCAACTTTTCGTATTTTTCTCTTTCCTCCTCAGTAGTCTCCCCACATCTGCTTCGATGAAGCAGAAACGCATCTCTACAGGCTACACCCTCTTTTCATCTCCTCCCTGCTTTGTTACACCCCACCTCAGCTCAGTACCTTAGACTAAATTCACCAGTACACATATTCCCCTAAAAGAATAGTTTACTATTTAAGATCAAGTGCTGACGCTTAATTTTGTTCTTTTTTTAATCAATTGAACTATTTTGTAACATGTGACTAATAAAGGTTCCTAACCAAATAATTAACCCACATTTAACTTTGTTTTTTTTTAATGAAAAGTTCAAAATGACATTTTTCTTAAAAGAGTCATTTTGTTATCTTTCTAAGAGAGTTAAAAACCAAGTTTCTTTGCCAGCAAAACTCTTAATTTTTCTCTCCTGGAATCAAAAGGGCGTTTTGTTGTTTTTTTTCAAATATAATTTCTGAAAGGAACAGTTGCACACTTTTTCATACGAAGGAAGAAATAATGAATGTTTCATATTATGGTTTGGTCATATTTAATCACAATAGACTGCAGATTAAAAGCCAGAAAATTATCTTTTTTTTTATATATATATAGTTCTGCTAAGTGAGCTTAAATGTTTTAGGGGCTGTGAAATAAACTTACTAGGCAGTGATATATTGCTTGAGAATCAGAAATGGTTGAGAAAACATGATGTTGACCAACACAAAACAGAACAGGAAAGATAAGAAAAGGTATGTGGAGTACATGAATTTACATGAATGGATTACCGATTCCTCTTTACTATGGGGGGATCTTGTCATCATCAATCTGACTGTATTATCATATTATATGGAAACGTTACATTAATATAATCTCTGACAGTACTGATGCAAAAAACACATCTGCAGCCCTCATATGCAGCAGACTAGTCCCTGGTGTTTCCTGATATACTGCAAGTTGTAAAAGATCCAAGGCCGAACTGTTTATAATAAACAACACGTACAGTATTCATTCTGAGATGTCGAATTTTCAACATCCTGAGGATCAAACTGAGCTGCTGATGATGTTATTGACAGTGATGTTTCTGTTTAAAATCAGAACCATCCAGAATTTGGATGGTTATTACTGCAAATATTTTTATTAAAATTTGAAACATTATCAATAGATGTATTTTTTTGTTATAATAACCTGTACATTTAGATTTTTGTTAAAGTTGAAATTATGATTGTGTTGGGTATTGTGTATGGTATACATAGGTTTACTTCACTATTTTTGTTTTGTTTAGCATTTTGCATCTTTGTTGGCATTAAACAGCGTAAAATATAATCCATTCTATGTTTAAATAGTCTGACATTTCTATTTTAGCATGCCTCAGACGTGATGTTTTTCTTACAAACACTACGCTTAAGGATGAACTGTGGCGCCCTGCTTTTGATTGTCGATCAGATTACGACGCTGAGGCAAGTTTTATCTTATCGGTTGGAACAAATTTTAATCCAATATCCAATCCTTAAACATAAACTTGTAAGTTGATAAGTTGTTTGTATCCCTGGTTACCACCCGATTAACACAGACCATTTCAAAGGGCTATGATGTAAAATTAAAGAAGCAATTTTATGTCAACAGTTATAGCTATAGGTTTTAACAGACACAAACCTGTGTTGTTGTGTTTTTTGATAACAGTTCAGTTTTTTCTTAGTTAATTTGTGGTCTAAAAGGTATTCCAATAAATGTATTTGTAACCTCCATGGCAGTAAAAGATACTTTAGAATAAATATATTAACTTTGCATTAATATTGACATTACTAATATTTCAATTTGCTTATTAATAGCAACAAAATAGAAAATTGTGTTCATATGGTAAACCTTAGGGTTTCTAGACAAAGAATGCAGCCACCATGGTTTGTAGAATTGTTTACGCCTGTATTATAGTCATGTTGCTACAAGTGTAGATCTTCCCTAAACTTGGCAGCAGTTAGGTGGGAGCGTGTCTGCACCTACAGTTTGGGAAAAACGTTGGGATAAAGACTTAGTAATTACACAGACATAATAAAACAAAACAAATTTGTCTGAAAACATCAAACGGAGGCTGACATTTTACGAGAAGTACAAGGAAGGGTTGCAAAAGACTGTTGCTGATTTTATGGCTTTCTGATCGCAAGGGTTGTCTGGCCAAATACTTCTTTTAGATCAGGAAAGATGAGTAACGCTAATGAGTCCTGTGTTGTAGAAATAGTGACACATCCTCATTAAAAGCAGCTAGCTATTCAAAAGAAAAAAAAGTTTTACTAGCATGACGCAATTATTTATGACAAAACCATGAAAGCTTGAGTTTGCGTAGAAGGATTCATATAAATGGATAATTAGGATGCAAAACGGTGGCTTTAGCCTGCACAGCATAATGGATAGCAATGCTGCAGCAACACCAATAGAGGTATTGTCCAACCTAAATTAACTCATTTATACCCAAGGAAATATTCAAGAGAAACTAATAACCTTCATTACTCTTTACAAACCTCAATGCAAACTAGGTGCTCGCACTGAAACTCTATTTTCTTCCCTTAACATCTCCATGTAGCTCCCTCCTTTCTGCATTTCTTAAATGTAGTTGACTGATATGCATGTGGTATTTAAAGTATTTTTTTTTTCTAAATGTGTGCTTTTCCATTTGTCTGTTTTGTTTGTGTGTGCTTTAGATTAATGTGGAAGCTCAGAATCACCGCTGTGGAATAGTGACAGCCTGAGGAAAGCAGGAAGATAAAAGCATGACAGGGGATGAAACAAAGACATTGATTCGGAAAGAGAAAAGAAAGAGAGAGAGAGAGAAACATATATTAAAGTTTGGACAGTTGTTTGCAGCATTTGAGCCTTTCCTGCAAACACACACAAACAGGAACATAAAAACAGATCCATCTCAGTAAAACATTTTAAATTAAGTGGAACGGACAAAACTCCTTTGCTTAATCTAAAATTGAAAGTATTTCACAAACAGATAGGGGGCCAAGCAAATACACAAAGACAGAGACGCATAGACGGAATGACTTTAAAATGAGAGGGGCTATTCTGGGAGGTGATATTAATTTTTTAGTAGGGGAAATGCATCTCCCTCCATGTCTTAATCTCTGAGCTTGATCGAATGTCCTCTAGCCACTCTCCCCCACTACAGCAGCCTCCTGCCTCACTTAACACATCTATTTGACCCCAGTGGAAGGCAAGAAGCTCAGACAGATAAGCTGTGTCCCTGAGATTATGCTCTGCTTCCCAGTGAGCATCCATTTCTTGGTTTGTGTGTTCATGAGAATTCACTGTGTGATTGTGGGTGGTCTTTAACCTTCACTCAGTGGGATAGACATCTCTCCTGCAGGGCTCTGTTGTCGGTGCAGAAACAATGAGATGGCAAATCGCATGTAGGGAGAATTGCAAGAAAACAGGGAAAGAACTACAGAAAATTCAGATTTATAGTTTCAGATTTTCTAAAATAATATCTATAACCAAGATTTAGTCCACTTAAAAGGTTTAGGATTAGAAATAGATCTTAGCTGCAAACAAGACTAAGACTCAAAATCCTTTCCAGATCGTTTGGCATAGTGGCCAAATACTGTATTTGATGTTATTTTTTTTATCTGTGGTAAATGATATAGTTAATGTTCCAATATTATTTCCCTGGTTCTAAATAATGTGTTACCAACAAATGGCCTTGTTATTACACTTGGTGCAACAAATGAGCCAGGAATAGAGTCCTGCTGTGTGCAGGCTTTTCTTTTTAATAATAACTCTAAATGAGTCCCAAAGCACTGTGGAGGTGCCTTATACATTCATTTCCTTTAGGGCCAGAGGGAAACCTCTAGAAAATTTGAGCACATCTATGCAAATATTTTTCTCTATACTACAAGTCTAAAAAATAAATTTTTCTGCTTAAAAAATTTGCCTACATATGTTGTATTTTCTAAATTTGTTATCTAAATCGACATATTAATCTAAAAAAAAAAAAAAAATAAAAAAAAATAAAGCTTATTTCCCTACGTGACAAAACACAGCTTTTTTAGCCAAAGCTGAAGGAAAAAGATGCAAATCGCTGTAAGCATTTTGCTTCTTAATACCCTTGAATGCATCACTCATTCATTGTGTGTTCAGAATGTTTGTTTTTGTAAAAAGAGAGCACCATGGGAAAAAATGAAACAAAATTACAACCTGAGAAGAACATACATAGCATTTCATTAGGGGATAAAGCATAACACCGATTATGTCTTTATGGAGTGATATAGTTCAACAATAAAGAGTATACTTATGAATAAGATGTTAAAAAGGAATTTTTCCTGCTTTGACATACAAGTAGAGATGGATGTCAGATCTGGGCAAATTTTTTTTTTTTGCTTTTGTTAAAGCTTCAGTTTGGCTGAAATCTCACAAAATGATAAAATCATTAAAAAAAACTGTCAACCTGAGGCTGACTGACTCATAAAGAGGTTCTAGGCACATGAAAACATCCAACTCCTGCCCAGCTAAAAGGTTAGAAGCAAATTTGGTTTTAAAATGGGTTTGGTCTTTGTCATCTATGAAGATTTAGCTAATTATTTTGCAAAATGTCTTTTACTGTAACTGTTGTTGGTTACCCTTTAGCTTTAACCTGTGTCAGCCAACCCAAAGCAGTAATCAGACCGTAAATGTTGACCATTTATCAAAGATTACAGTAACACTGTAGTTTATTTTTAACATAAAACAGCAACAGACCTGATCCTTCTATAAAGAAATAGTCAATATAGAAAAAAAAAAAATACACGTTTGATCTCTATTGTCTCAAAAGTACTCTGAAAAGGTTTGCACTGCTTAAAAGCAGTTAAGATATCCCAAATCATTTCTATTTGCTGAATATCAAAAATCTGACAGAGATGTCTTTTGCATTTTCTTTAAATTTAGAAGTTGACATGTCTTTAGTAGTATGTTTTTATCTGTTTTTTGAGCAATTACAATACTTTTAGCCAATAGTATTTGCTTTGAAGTCAAATTAATAAATTAGAAGAATAGAAGAATGCTTATATTCACATTTAAATTAAATACTGACCCCAGTATAGAATCTGGTTTTAAATGACATTTTTGGATTTGATTTTAAATTTTAAATGACAAATCTTGTAAAAACAATGTTTTGTCATAGTATTTGTCTCTAGGATACGTTTTGTGTAGCTTTAATTGAGAATGCCTAAGTGAAAAGGGCTGTTTAAGTCATAGTTTTAGCAGAGCACATTAACAATGCTAGGAATAACTATCATACACCGTCTGTCCCAACACGCCGCCATTAGCCCTGCACTCTACAGTTATGTTGAAAGCTTAAAACTATTTTCTCCAGTTGGAACAAAAGTCATTATGGCCAAAGACTTCACTTTTATTTTCATCAGATCACATGATATCTCTCAGAAAATGAAGGGCCTCTTCTCAGTTTGCACTTGCACGCCGTAATTTCATTTTATTTTATTTTTAGAGTAAAAGCTTATTTGTTCTTTGATTGCCTTTCAGCCCAGAGTTGTTCCATTGTAAATAATGACCAGCCTCTAGCAGCATCATTACAAGGTCTTTATCCTTTGTTCCGGGTTGATATGAGTCACATGAAACAAACTGAGGGATCTTGTCTGATTCCTGATAAATGACTGGACTTTCCCATGGTGTTCATAATTGCATATTATTGAGGTAAGAAATGTATGTAGCACCCTTAGCATTTCCCAAGCCTTCCCCAAGGCAGGCCTCTGCAGCTAAAAATATGTTCCCTGACATCAGAGTCATTTCACTTTTACATAATGTGACCAAAAAAAGCTGTGCTTGAAATTCTTAAAGCACGTTAATCTTTTAATTCAAAGTAAAAAAAGAAAGGGTTCCTAAAGTCAAATAGAATTCTATCATTTAGCAAATAAACACATATTTTGGTAGTCCAATCTGATGTAAAAACAGCAATTGTGCAATTTTAAGACATAAACAAACTAAACACTCTGTGCTCTAAATGAAAGTTTTGGAGGTCTCAGATCAAGCCACGCCAAAGATCGAAAGATTGCTGTAATAGACCATCCTCAAGAGTCAAAACATCAAAGCCTAATTATAAAACTTGATACTATATATATATAT
>NW_015150577.1:1079436-1112140 GCF_000732505.1 Cyprinodon variegatus
ATATATATATATATATATATATATATATATATATATATATATATATATATATATATATACCGGGTATATATATATAAATTCACATACATTTTATTAATTAGATTAAAGGTACACATGCATGCTACACAGAATAGCATTGGGCTTTCTGTAGAACAAAAACACAGTAAAAAAGGTAAAACTAAGATTATTATGTGTTATATGAAGGAGCATCCATGCATGTTGGGTGAAAAATTGGATGGGAGATGGAGTAAACATGTGAGTGACAACAGAAATTAAGATATGTTCTGCTCCCTTGCCAACTTTAATTGCTGTTGTGTGAGAGCACTGTTGATAAATATGCTCATCTGGCCTCCAACAATCTACCAAAGTAAACATGCCAAATATTATTTCTTGGTTAACACAAATAAATTAAATGTATTTGTGAATTGGATTTAAACTAATCTGAAAATCAAACCTAATTATTATCTGCTGTTAAAACTCTGATTTTTACACAGATCCTTTGTAATTATATCACCTGAATCATCAACCTTCTTACTTTGCAGTAATTGTTATCGTCTATCGTCTATTTATTTTGCATCCATCACTCCTTTTGCCTTACTTGTTCTTTTGTATCTTTCTCCACACATTATCTGTATTATGCAGTAGCTCAGTTCAAACTGAGTGGGTGTAAACTAGCGGCGAATAAAAGTTGTATTTTTTGCATAATCTTGCAAACAACAGGCACCAACAGTGAACCCACACCTCCATGTTGTTCATGCCTTGAGGAATAACAACATGCAGTAGGTTTATTTTGTGTGTGGCTAATGGGTCTGGACTGCAGATAGACAAAGCATCCCATGGTAAACAAGTCATTGCCCTAAAACCCACCTACAATGTAAGATTCAACATTTATGCAGACTCTGCAGATGTGTTAATACCCAAATTCTAAACTTTCACTGCAGGTGCTCCCTTGGCAATCATGACAAAGCAAACTCTTCGTGCAACAGTGTAGGGTTGTAAATATTTAGAACATTGTAGTGAAGGGTTTAATTGTTGGGCCAATTTTAAATATACATTTCCATTGTAGTCAAAACTGTCCCTGGTTTGTTTGTGGCCAACATATGTTGTTTTTATATGCAACAAAACAAAGAATAATTTGTTTAAATGTTGTTGTTTTTTCTCGACAACTTTGCAGTTTCAGACGGTTTGTACCCAAGTTTTGAGGTATAGAAAGCTACCTTCCTGATGATCTTCTGTAAATGCATTTGTAGTCTCCTACAAAGTGATGTGGCTGTGTGAAAGTAATATGGCTGAAACAATTGGATTAATCATGAATAACTATGATAAAACAACGGTTAACTAATATAGTACTTGATAAATCATTAACTAGATTATTCAGACCCTAAAACATTCCATATGCTAAAGAACAGATCATCCTGTGCAGCAATTAATCCAAAACCGGGTAAAAGTTATTCATTTTGTATTTAAGATGAAAAACCTTCTTTGTCTGTAAATATTCTCTAATCAGAACACCTGGATGTTATTTCTGACCCCTGAACTGGGTTAGATTTCACATGTATTAGCTATTCACAATGAATTCAAAATGTGCACCAAAAAAAAAAAAAAACGTTTACTAAGGTATGTTTATAAAGATTCATTGATTACTAGAATAATCAAAAGGCGCAGCCCTAGAATTTGATAAACAGATGACGATTGTTAAATTGGGATTTGTCAGTTTTTATACATTTATTTAAAGTAAAGTAGACTAAGAGGAAACTGATTAACCAAATGTGCACAAAGGTTTTGCTTATGTAAATACAAAAAACAAATAGAATACAGTTATGGTAATTGTTAGATTTAAAGGTATAGTGAAGGATTTTGGCAAATTTTTTAAAAGACCCGCCCTTTCCACTCGAAAAATAAAAAATGTACATGCACAACCCTGTACCTGCTCCTGAGAGGCAACGCCTATTAAACGCATGCAAGAGCATGCACAAGAAGAATTGCAGTTTTTCCACTATGTCAGAGTCACCACTGGTAAGTGCAAATGGAGATGAGCATGTAGGACGGCTTTACGTAAACACACCACCAGAATGATTGACAATTAGGAGGACCACTTATTTTGATGATCCACCCAGAAAAAAAAGCATCCTCCACTATACCTTTAATATAATAAAACCTTTTCTCAAAGTTACCTGCCAGTATACTTTTCACACCATTCAAACCCTCATCGCTCACCATGTTTTTTCACACTAAGTTATCTGTGTAGTTACAATAAATTACATGTTTGTCTATGGTAATTTTCTGTTTCTTCCATGTTTGTCAAATAAGAATTTGTGGGTGTGGGGGTTGTTTGCCCAGGACACCAAAAACAAACTAGAAACGCCCCTGGGTCAGAAGCTAATAGAAGTTCCATCCTGGTACCAATGAAGAGCTGCTGCACAGAGTGGCAGAAAAGTTGAGGTAATAATCAATCCCCCCCTTTTCTGTCTTTTGTAGATCTTGATACATGTGCTTATTGTTTCAAAAGCCATGTCTCTCAATTTTTGTTAGAGACACCCAATTTTAAAGCTAATGTGATCAGAGCTTTTAAAATACTGTTGCAATGCTTACTGAGAATGTAATTTATAAATACAATGAATTTACTTAAATTCAAATTATCATAAGAGATACACTAAATAATACAATCAGAAGTTTAGGAAGAGGACTTTGATCCTATGATCCCATAACAAATTGTGCACATATTTGTACGATCATGCACCTAAATCATCAGAAGATTACGTGTTTCTCTGTTTTGCCTTTAAAATTTCACACAAACACCCATCCCCCCCAAAAAACAAAGCACTTGAATACTAGGCTCTATATTAAATGTATTGCAGAGAAACATGGATGTAAGCATGTGTAAAATCCAAAACATCAGTGACAAAAGTGGCAAAAAAAAGGTGTGCAGATTAAAGCCAAGACATGAAAGTGAAATTTGCAATGCAGTATGTGGGACTCAGCAGTGAAATGGTTTGAAGAAGGGTACAAAAGACAGATCTACATTTAAAAGCAAGCAAATCATCGCAGGGAAAGGTTACCTATGCTGAGGTGCTTGCAAAGAGGTGAGGGTTTCTATGGATGAGCAAAGACTAAAAGAGATAAGTGTTGGTGAAAAACTGAGAGCCTGTGGGGATGCTCCGTCTACGGCAGCGATACGGGGCTCAGACAGCGGATTAGTGTTTCTGCTCCATAATCAATTTGCTGTCTGGATCCCAATGCACACAACCCTAACCATCCGTTTGTTGCTTGATCCTCTAAAATATTCCTTTCCTCTGTTTTAATTTTCCAATACCAGCATGTTTTGTCCTTTTAGTTTACTTCTCCCTCAAATTGTCAGAAAGCTCAATGAACATCAACCTGGCCTGAATGTACCTTTGCAGTTTCATTTTTGTCAACTAAATAATTCAGGGCTTTACTTTAGACAGAGTTTCTACTCCAATGATGTCTCATTTTTAAAATGAACTATAATGGATTTTTCAGAGGTCTGCAGTTCTGAGTGAAATGGGTTGTTTGGGATTAATAATATCAGTGTGTGTATGTGTGTTTTTAAAGATGCAGGATTCAACCTTTCTAAGGGCAGACCATTAGCACCGTCTCACCCTTGGGTCCAACCTGGCTGCCATCTGCCACAGCGCTTAGGGGTCATAATACAGGCAGAGCAATCAATAACATATTACATGTTGGCATAGTGTGCCAGACCTGGTCATGACTTTCGCTGGTTAATAAAAGCGAGATGAATTAAACTCCACAGAGAGGAAATAAGAACAATTTCCCCACAAGAAGGCAGCTCAGCAAAAGGACTAAAAGGTGATATCAAAAATTCAATTTTTCACTGCCAGACATGAAAACATATTTCCCAGAAAACTGTGTATTTATTTTTTTCTTTGTTTGAGGCTTTCACTTTGAAGTCTAGAGAAGCATACGGTTCTTTTTCTTTAAGAACAGATGCTCTAACATTTGCTCACGGCATCTAAGTTGCTGTCTTTTATGTATATGTTTGTGTCTGAGTGTGAAGGCGGTTGAAATTGTTTCAGGAGAAAGCCCATAAAGAGGCCTAATGACGTAAACACAGATTGTTGCCAATGGGGTTTCTGATGCAAGTAAAGAAGGTACAAGGCTTTCCACTTTCCCTGGATATCTATTTCAGAGAGAGATGGTGAAACCATGTCTGTGCCTATTGGCCAACGCTCTGACCAATGAGTGCAACTGACTGTGACGTAGTAAGCGCGACAGAAAGCAGGAGGGGGAATGTACACAAACAGCCAGTCGGTAAAACGGCGAATATGTCCTTCTTAAAAAGGAATAAGTGTAGAGCAGGGGTCACCAAAGCGGTGCCCGTGGGCACCAAGGTGCCCTCAAGGACCACATGGGGGGGCCCTTAGAGTCTTCTAAATAAAGAACAACCCACCAGTGGGCTAAGTTTGAAATTTTATTTTATTCTGTTGCTCTTCTTTTTAATCATTTATAGAGATTTCAAAATGATAATGTCTAAATAAACTTAGAAATTAAAAGAAACAATAAAAATATGTTGATAATGAACACGGTTTAGGCTAACGCTAACCCTTGCAGCTCATGGGTCAGTAATGGCCGCCCTTTCTACGTCTCGGTACCCTTGAAGTGGCCCTCAGCCTTAAAAAGGTTGGTGACCCCTGTCGTAGAGCCTCTTCCTGCTCACGTTTTAACGAAAACCCCAAGTCTAATCCTTCCAAAACTGATTTCAAAGCTGAGTCGAATGAGAATTGTTCAATAGTTGTGCCATCTTCCTTGTTGTGCTTTCTCCACCGTCGTGCAGCTTTGTCGTCCCGCCCTCAAAACCCCGCCTGCTTTGCATCCAGAAATTCAAAACACATCTCTGCGTTGTGATTGGCCCGCCAGTTCTAAGGTTTGGGGCATTGATCGAAGCTAGACCAAACTGGCAGGCAAAAATGATTTTTGCCGCTGGCCGATGGGGCTAGTTTACTAGGTTACGTCAAAGCATATATAAACCTAAAATACTACCACTATCCTCAATTACTGTATCTATTATAGTATTATTTTTATGGTTTTCTGTTCTGACTATACACACACATTAGCTCATAGAGTGTTGAGGCAGAATGTTAAACAGAGGGAGAAATAAAGGTAAAAGTTTCAGTCTAAAAGAGCATGAAAAATATGACACAGATGCTGGGCTACATAACCAGGTCTAAGAAAAAAAAAACTGAAATAGCAACAATATAAGAAGGTGTAAAGAAAATAGAAAAACAAAGACTCTGCCCTGTAAATGACACAACAGCTTTTTGAAAGCACACGAAACAAGCATGCACAACCTCTCCCTGCTAGCCGCTGTTTTTTGCAGAGGTTTTATCTGATTGTTATCAGTATTGCAAAAAATGTGACCCCCAAACCTTCTGTGATCAGAAAGGTTTGGGGTGAGGTAGGCTTGATGTGGCCGCAGGGAGTTTCTCAGATGTTTGAAGGTAAAGCTGACAGCTGGGACTGTTTGAGGAAGCGAAAAAAAATGTGTGTATCTCAGGGTTTTAGTGTGCAACATGAATACTAGTCAGCTTCACTGTGCATGTTGCTTCAAAAGCCCAAACACAGAAGGGCCCTCTTATTGTAACACCTACTACTGTGCTATAAAAAGGTGAGCATGAATCACACTGGCAGTCTTACCTTGGCCTGGCTTCAATGTTGTGCTGAAAACAATGAGAAGGAAAGGAAGAAGGGGATGGGGAGGGACAATGAGACAAAAATATTAGTACAGATGCTGAGAATAACAAAACAAATTAACAAAGACAGATAGCAAGTATCATATTACCATCTGGTGAGTGTTTAATTCAGATCAATTATATTTCACTTTCAGTCACCAGTTGTGCTCATGTTTATTCATGCTTAAGTGTTTTATAGGGGTGATTTGTTACAAAGTATCAGCGAACTGCAGAAATATTCATGGGCTTGCTTGACGATTATTTTTGTTTGAGTGAAAGTATTTTATTATTTCCTTTTTCTAACCTCTCAACTTGTTTTTATAAAAGAAAAAGGTCATATTACACTAACAATCTTATTTTCCTTTTTATTATTATTGGTGACTGCTAGGAATGACGCAAAAACAACAAATGCACAGATGTCACAAAGACCAACATCGACATTAAGAGGTGTTTCATTTCTTTGTACTGCTTGCCTTATTTATATTTACTCTGCAGGATGCAAGTATCACAGCTCATAAAACCTCAAGATGCTTAACATTGAGAAAAATGCTTAAATACTATTCTAAAACCCTTTGCTACAATAGATTAACATGTCTCGATTATCCTTCTTTTGTGTTATTCATTTGGTTTAGAGCAGCTGGGTCACTTGGAGCAGACATGAAAAGGACAATCTTTAGTAGCAGCCAAAGGAATCAGCCCGGGTCTGCTCTTATAACAGCTGCGACAAAGAAATCCAGCATTGAATATATTAATAGCACAGTTATAAATATTCATTATGAGGAAGAAAAAAAAGTGCATCATCACAAAAGTCAGAAGGCTTCTCTGGTAAATGGCCTACCTTTATAATCTTATACCGCTGCTCAATCAAAGCAAAGCAGATTTCAACGGAAACTGAGTCAGGGTTATTGCTTTATCTCATTTTGGCTGAAAAATGAAACACACAAACTGGGTCTTCACTTTTTTTGGCAACTTTTATAGCTTGAAAAATTGTTGCGCTCCTGCTTTTCCAGAAATAATCACAGTTAGAAGGAAGTGTACAGAACCTCTTCTATAATACACACTCAAACATGCGCATGAAATAATAATTGATGTAGACAGAGTGAAACGTTAATAGGAAAAGTAGCTGACAGTAATAAACCGGGCAATTCAAAATGATAAACAGACTTGGCAGTCTTTGCAATGTAAAAATTGACAGTGATAAATCGTTTCAAAACTATTATAATATGTGCTGCACTATTGAAGTTAAAAACAAATTCATTACGACAAAAGAATTACAATAAAAGCTGCACTAACCTTTTTGCATGAATGTGTACAGCTGTGATGATGTACCTTAGATTCAATATTTTGCACTCTTTTGCATGTTCATCTGTTAAAGCAAATCTTTTTAACTTTAAATAATCATTGTCATCATAGGATTTTCCCAACGCTGATGCCCTCTATCTAAGGCAAATTTTGCAGATAGGAGACGAATAAGCCAAAGAATGAGGTAGAAAGGTATAATTCGGGAGAAGAGTGAAGAAAAGTCCTGCTAAAAGAACACCAAAAATTGTTGGAATTCCCAAAAAATAGACTACGTTTCTACATGTGAGAAAAAAAAGTTTTTTGTCATTTTTATTTAAAATGTAGGGTTTATAAATCATTGAAATCTTTTCTACAAAGAAAACAAGTACATCCCCTTGGACTCTCCTGGAGCTATGTGGCAGAATGAAAAAAAAAAGGAAATACTTAGGTTATATAATGTATGTTCAGCATAAACAAAAACAAAAAAACAACAGAATTACTGAAATGAAATGACTATAGAAAATTATTTTCTCTAGATGTAACAGATGTTTCTGTCATGTAGTATCAAGTTAAAAACAGGTCCCTATGAGAAAGACCTACTGAGAGGAAAGGAAACATATTTCAATAGCTTGGCAAAAACTGTGTAAATCTTATAGGATATCTGTAGGAACATCAGAGGAGGGCTGTGGGCAAAACGTCTCCTCCAAGTCTGAAAGAATGGAGACAAACTGGCAGAATTTGCCAAGGATTGATGTAAGATGCTGAAGGCCTGAATTAAAGATTAACACATGTAGAAATACAATCAAAACAGGCTTGTATGAGAGCTGGAACAATTAATCAGATTAATCGATTAACTGATTATTGAAATAATCGTCAAGTAATTTAAATCAATTACTCGTTGCAAAAACTCCTCTTTAAGGAACCTTTTGCTATTCGATTATAAATTGAATAATCGAAAAAAATATTCGACAGATTAATCGATTTGCAAAATAATCGTTAGTTGCAGCCCTAGTGTAAATTGGAGTTGTAAAATATATATTATTTTTGGTAAGGTTTTAAATGATATATCATGGTTTTGTAAACACCCGTTTTTTTAACAGATGCATGTCTTGTTCTGCATCAGATTATTTAAAATAATCTTTTTAAAGTTATAATTTAACAGTTAAAATAAACTCATTAAGACCTCACATCCCTTTGAACCAGAGAAATGTAAGCCCTTCATTTAACGGCCTCAGGTGTAAAGTTGCAAATGCCATGCTTACATGTGCAATGCTTCCTATCTTTTTTAGAGTACGCAGTTACTTCATGCATTGAAATCAGATGTATGCACATTTTAAATATTAAACATCTTCCTGCGAATTCAAAAGTCAGACATTACTTTATGCCCAGTAGCAAGACATGGTTTGCTGCTTTCTGGATAGTCATCAGTGACGATACCAGTGAGTACATGCATTTTCTGTACAAATGTACCCTTTGGCGCTTTTAAGTAAAAAATGTGCAGACAGTTTTGATAACGACTGAAGACAGGCTGAAACAAAGTATCTCAATCTAATCTCCTTCTGGCTTCTACAGATTTATCTATTTTCAGAAGCATTTCCTTTCATCCTGACCTCCTTTATTGTAAATCCATATAGAGGTGTGTCCTTGTTGCCTGATCTACTCATAATGATATATTTGATCATCTTAAATCAGGATTACTTGCTCTAATTTGCCAGCTTATTCTCTGTTAGGATGTTAAACAAAAAGCTTCTGTGATGTGATAAATGCTTTACAATTGCAATAATTCAGAAGCTATAAGGCTTTCTAAATCATGGTCTGCAGTAATTGAGCCTTAAAGATAGCCATTGTCTGAAGAGGCACATCAAGCTTTTCTTATTAAACTAGAAAATGTGATCTACCATAGCAGATGGCAGGTTATTGATGCATAAAAAAGATAAAAATATATTTTCATAATGGCCAATTTGAAGTAAAAAGGCTTAGTGGGAAGTTCTGACATTTCGATATTTGTATTTTGCATTACCTAGTAATAATTTATAATAGTATGGATAACTGAGAAATAAACAACATGGGTTCATGGCATCACAAAATTAACACAAACACTGAATATTTATGAGACACAGTTGATTTAAAGCTGAAAAATATATAAGTATATTCCTTCAACATGATATGACATTGATGTTTAAAGTTACCTGCAGCATTTAAGAAGGGGTCATTTTATATTGATAAGCATATACATACAATATTCTATTTATTTTCTTAACTCTGTCACTTATGGTTATTTTTATACTTTTCTAAGGTCCATATGACTACTTTTGCTGTAGCTTTTGCTGCGGCTGTAACACCACGATTTCCCCATCATGGGACAATAAAGGGATTTTCTATTCTATACCTAAGATAATTAACACAGGCTTTAAACAGGAGTATTTTTTTTAATTGCTAGCTTAGCTATTCTTATCCTATTATTTGGACTCCAGGTTTAGTTCATTAAAATACTTGCTCAATCAGTTGAGTTGTTTTTTTCTTGTTGTTGTTGTTCAAACATGCAGTCAGTGACAAACGCTGTAAGTGCCGTATTGCAATGTATATCCAAATACCAGAAATTTTTTCAAAACGCATATCACTGTTATTGAATAAAATTATATCACAGTATAGATTGCTATTTAATTATTATCCAGCCCTTACGTGTAAGAAACGGTCATGTACACGTTAAAACATAAAATTGGATCGTTGTGGACAGACACTAGAAACGTGAAAACACTTTTCCCACTACACAAATCTCATCTTTGTAAGCTTATATTCGAGACTGAATATAGCTTAAACTTTTCTCTATTTGTTACCATCAATTCAATGAGACCAAATAACCTTTTTCTGGTAAAAAAAAAAAAAAAAAGACAATTCAGGTTTCCGTACAAATAAAAGCTGCAAACTATTCTTTTCAATCCTTCATAAAAATAATAATAAAAACCCCTTTGTGAGAAATTACTGTGTGTAAATTTGTACCATCTAGCACTGGTTCTGGGATTGCCTCTATATAATCAGTAAATTACAAGTCAAATATACTTTGTTTTAGCAATTTCCACACTATCTCAGTTGAAACTAGACTATATTGCTAGGCACCAAATAAATAAATCAAGCTCCTTGTCAAAAACATTTTGCACCTTCTATGCTAACTTGGGTAGCGCTCCCCAAATTCCACCAGCATGTAAAGTGCGCTACAAGAAAGGCTAGCACTCTGGACAAAGTCTACTCCAACATTAAGCTTGGCTATAGGGCTAGACCACTTCCACACCTGGGTCAGTCCAATCACCTGTCCCTGCATTTAATCCCTGCTTATACCCCCATTGGAAAAACCGCTACAGCCATCACCAAAACCATCAAATCCTGGCCTGAGGATACAACACAGCAGTTGCAGGACTGTTTCGACAGGACAAACTGGGATGTTTTTGAACATCAGGACCTGGGGTTTTTTACTGACAGTGTATTGTGCTACATCAAGAACTGTATTGACACTGTAGCTGTGGATAAACGCATCCGGGTATTCCCAAACCAGAAACCCTGGATGACTCAGGAGGTCCACGTCTGCTAAAGACAAGGAATACTGCCTTCAGGTCTGGGGACAGGACTGTCTGCAGTACAGCCCGGGCTACCTTGAAGAATGGCATCAGAATGGCTAAGTCTGACTACAGGAGGAGGATAGAGGGCTATTTTGACAGCAACAACAGCAGGCAGGTGTGGCAAGGAATCCAGCATCTCACCAACCACAGGACCAACCTCGCAGCTGCAGAAGGCGACGCCACGCTGGCAGAGGAGCTGAACCTCTTCTTTGCCCGTTGTGAGGTGAAGCCAACAGAAGCAGCCACACTACACCAAGCGACCCACAACACCAGACCCTTCGTTGTAGAGGAGCACGAGGTGAGGCGCACACTGCGGGCCGTCAACCCAAAGAAGGCTGCTGGACCTGATGGCATCCCTGGACGTGTCCTTAAAGACTGCGCCGATCAGCTGGCTGGAGTCTTCACCAGGATCTTCAACCAGTCCCTAGCCCTGTCTACAGTCCCATCCTGCCTGAAATCATCCACCATAGTCCCCATACCCAAGAAACCACATATTTCTTCCCTCAATGACTACCGGCCAGTGGCATTAACCCCTGTGGTGATGAAGTGTTTTGAAAAACTGGTAAGGGGTCACATCACAGCACTTCTCCCTCCTGGCTTTGACCCACACCAGTTTGCCTACAGAGTAAACAGATCCACCGAGGATGCTGTGATCACAGCCCTCCATGCTGCTCTGTCACATCTGGAGCAGAAGGGGAGCTATGTGCGAATGCTCTTTGTGGACTATAGCTCTGCTTTTAATACCATCCTCCCTCACAGACTGGTGGACAAACTGGAGCACCTAGGTCTTCCTCACTCCACCTGCAAGTGGATTATGAGCTTCCTGACCAACCGAAAGCACAGAGTTAGGGTGGGGGAACATTTATCCACTGCCCTTAGCCTTAGCACTGGCTCTCCACAGGGCTGTGTGCTGAGTCCCCTGCTCTATTGTCTATACACACATGACTGCACCTCTGTCCACCACAGCAACACCATCATCAAGTTTGCTGATGACACCACAATGGTGGGGCTCATCTCAGGAGGCGACGAGTCGGCCTACAGGAGTGAGGTGGAGCGGCTGTTGGTGTGGTGCAAGGAGAACAATCTGCTCCTTAACAAATCAAAGACAAAAGAACTCATAATAGATTATAGGAGGGAAAAATACGGACATTACACCACTAACCATTGGGGAGAAATATGTGGAGAGGGTAGCTGACTTCCGTTTCCTGGGGGTCCACATTGAACAGGGCCTCACATGGAACATCAACACCTTGGAGCTGACAAAAAAGGCCCAGCAAAGACTGTACTTCCTGAGGGTTCTCAGGAAGAACAACATCAAGGAAAAACTGCTGGTGTCCTTCTACAAGTGCTTCATAGAGAGCATACTGACTTACTGCATCTGTGTATGGTATAACAGCAGCACTGCAGCTCAAAGGAATGCTCTCCAAAGGGTTGTGAACACAGCCCAAAAAAATCATTGGCTGCCCTCTCCCCTCACTGGAGGCCTTGCACAGCGACCGCTGTCTAAAAAAGGCACAACACATCACAAAGGACACTTCTCATCCCGGACATTCTGTGTTTACACTGTTGCCTTCAGGCAGACGATACAGAGCAATCAAACCAAGAACCAACCGCCTTAGAGAAAATTTTTACCCGACAGCAATAACAAAACTAAATGCAACCAAAAATAACCATTAATCATCATGGATGATGTGTGTGAGAATGTACTATTCTTATTAGTTGTTTTTATCAGTTATTGTTATTTATTTCTTATATTATGTGTAAATGGTGGTGACAGTGATTTTTGTTTTTGTTTTTTTAAGCATATGCACTGATCGATCGATGGCATTTTTTTAAATTTCGTTGTTCTTGTGACAATGACAATAAAGATAAATTGAAAATTGAAATTGGGTAGCTTAGAAATTCTTCTGGAACATCAGCAGCCAAATTTCATCTTTCAAGGAGACAAAAAAACCTATAAAAAAGTAGCAGAATTATATTTTTTATTTCTTAGGAATGCTTATTTTTTTTTTATCTGTTCTCGCTGTGTCACAGCAGCTATTCAGTAAAAAGTACATATTCTATCTCTTATTTAACTAAGGAAACTGTAAGCATTATTGATGACCATGACTCGCCAGGCCTCAGAGCTTATTACTGGCCTTTTCTTTACATTATTCCCGGGAAAACGTCTTTGTGTATGCAGAATACTGACATAACAAAAAGAACAGGGAGATCTTGCATTTCTTGGTGATGCTTCCAGATAAAAGACCATTATAACCTCTCTACCTCTCACTTAAGGATGTATTAGTCCTTAACTGGTAACAATCTATTATAGCAGGATGCATAGAAAAGTACTTAATGTGAAATAAAATTTATGGTGGAATTTGTTCTCTTTAATATTGCAAACCCTGATAATAAATAGATTAAAAAACAAATTTACACTTAAATAAAACATCTCCATGTGCTGTAGCAAGGTCATATTTGAGGCAATTGTACGTAAATATCCATGACCTTGATATGGTAGAAATCCCAACCTTAAGATTAAACACTTTCTTCATTTAGATGAAAGATGAAACCAAAGGTATCAGGTACACACAAAAAAATTAATTAATTTGCTGAATAAAGAGCATTTCCACCCTAAAGAGCCACATCTCCAGCGACCATTACACTTCCTATTGGCAACTCCAGCGACAACAAACACGTGGGAACAAACAGGAAAAGTACTGGCACTCAATTAGGGCCACTAATGAACCCAGCCCACCAAGGATTCATTTCTCAGTGAAAAAGCAATCTCCACATCAGCTAATACCATTACTACAGCCTCTCTAGCCGTGCATACCATCTCCAGGGAACACTCAAGCCTCCTTTCTTGACAGGGGTGGAAAAAATATTGCGAGAGACAAATGGACCTATGGGATTTTTTAAATTTGGCATCTATAAGTACTAAAAGCCCTCTCTGCAATTTGGAAACGAGACATGCAGGAGTGAGTTGTTTAGGAACTTGATGAGTTTAAGGACATGGCTTGTACCTCTGCCAACACTCGCCACCTCACGAAGCTCTGGATTATATACAGTGACTTTACAGACACTGAGATTAAAACGTCAGCTCAATGGAAACTAAAACCTGAAGGCATGCATCATGATGATTTTACAACTTTTCCTTTTTAGATTTGTTTGGGCTTATAGCACAGTTAAATTCAGTTAGTGAGGAAGTTAGAGTCCTAATTAAAAAATATTTAAAAGCATATGAAAGATCAAAAAAGCTTAAGGCAATAATGAAAGCTGCAAAAAGTCGATGAGGAACGATTACCTAAAACACAGAAATGAACAAACAACATAATCATCAAAAGATAGAACATCCGAATTTCTAGCAACAGTTAGAGTTTATAAAAAAAATGTATAAGCTAATTTATATAGTTAAGGGAAGCAAGCTCTAGAAAGATCTAACAAACCAGCACCATACACAGGAGTATAGAAGATCTCTGGCAAATGACTGCTTGTTAAAAGAAATAATGAATTTAAAATAATGCAATTACCTGCCTACTGTATATGTTGTTCTGTGCACTATGTCATGTATCTCAAACAATGTCATTAATTTGCCCAAAACATTGATTAGCACCAAAAACCTCACCTAAACCCAACATAACTCTTTTGGGGGGTTGGAAAAGAAGTTCAAATTTAAGTTTACATAACAGATGCATTTACACGCTCGTTGATCTTGGTCAGGGACAGAGAAAATAAGTTGCAGCTGAATCTAATTACCATGGCTGGAGGAACATTTGGACACAGCTGTTACTAATTAAATTTGATGTCCAGACATCTGCAGTTTTTTTGGGTTCTTTTTTTGCACAACACATTTAAACAATGCCAGAGAAACAGAAGAAAAGTGGAATGTCATTACCTGTAAAGCTCTATGCTAAAAAAAGAACAATTGTATCAACACAATGGTGTGTTTAATCTCTCCAGAATAGGTATAAAGCATGCAGTTTAAATTAAAGCATATAAAATAGTAAGAGTCTTATTTTAAGAAGTGGTTGTTTTGATTCACCAAAGTAACCTATAATTCTTTTTGTCTCTTTCTCTCATTTTCTTAAAAAATAAAATGCATTATGTATATTGAATTTTTAGCCGCCAACTCCACACCTGCAGTTTCTCAACTTTCTTTAATTAAAAGAGAAAAATCATAGTTGGTTTCAGTGAAGTTATCTGGGTTTTTCTCCATTGATACAGAAGAACTGTCCATTAACCTTTACTGCATTCTGGGACTGATATGCATGATAAATAAAATGTGATCTGCATTGAATCGCATGAGGATTATTAAAGCTTAGCGAAACTGTGATGCTGGAAGCAATGCATGCTAATAGCTGCACACACTCCCCATGTGTTTTAAAATCAAGTCCGTATGCTTTCCAGCCCTGCTTTATATTCAGGCCCTTCTTTATATTTATCATTCCGACACAATTTCATTGCATGTGTTTTATCTTTCTAAAGAATACTGGCTAATCTGACATTTCCATTGAAAGGCTTATGTCTGGTTTACACTTTGTAGAGAAGCCTCTGTATTTGCTCACTTGAAATCTTCTCTGGAGAGTGTCCTTCACTTTGCCAGATGCCAAGAAGCTTTTATTTTTCCTTTACAAGAAGAGTTCTGTGATCATCCATCACTGTTCTGTGGATATCCAAACCTTCATATGTTTTCCAAGCTTTTTTCATTTTGAAATGCACAGAAGTATTGATTTAACCATCTCTAATGCCTCTGCTTTCACTCTGATGGATTCATTCTGCTCTTGAAAACTAAATTATCTTGTTTCTCGCATTAGTCAGCAGATGACATTAACAGGAATCTCGTCATTTTAGACAACTGCAGCATCGCTACTAGTTTTATTGGTTCAGAAACATTAGAAATCCTTCAGCTTTCACCACTCTTTAATTAGTTTCCTGATAATTGAGCTGAATTAAATAGATAAGTTTAATCAATTTCAATAAACAACGTAAATACAGGACCCGTCGACTTTATTCTGTTAAAGAAACAGTGTTTTTCATCGGTCAGCGGGCATTGATATTGTACCACATTGATGGAGGCACAGAAAGGAGAAAATAATTTGTATATAAATAAAAATAATTTATGCCTGGATTAAATAATTAAGCCAGTCTATTTATTCTTGCAGCTTCTGCAATAATGTACGATAAAAAATAAGGCCTTGGACCATTCCTTAATGGCTAAAAGCGTAAATGCTGCTTAGATGTCATCAAGCTAGAACTAAAACATTATAACAAATAATGTTTGAGGCTTAATCTAATGTAAATGGTGAGTAACAGATGTTACAGCAAACAGTCCTGAAACATAAATTCATATTAATTAATTAATTATCAGTTACAAACTGCAATCAATTATTCTTAAACTTTACAATAACAAACAATCTTTTTTGATGTGTGCTAAAATGTTTGATCTATACCAACTTAAATGTTATGGAGTTTTTGTTAAGTCCAGTCCATATATTTAAGCTGGAAATCAAGGACCTCACCATTTTTCTGAAGTCTTTTGTGAAGATTAAATAAAGATCATCTCCAAGAAAGCATGTCAAAATTACCATTATTAAAGTATACAGATGTTTTAACAAGTTTAGGTTTCAAAACCAGGAAGAACTGACATCAGTTTGTATTTCAAAAAGAGAAATACATCTGCAGATTGTAGGCAGGAGATAACTGAACAATTGGAATTACAAGTTGAAAAGTTGGGGTACCTCGACCCTATGAATTGATACCTAATTTTAACTGAAAGCTACATTTTATATGGAGAGAAGATAGTAAAGATAAAAAAGAAAGAGGATTAAAAAAAAAAATCCCCAAACTTTTAACCAGATCAGATTTGTAATTCACACCAAAATATTACACTAGTTAATTTTTTGCAAGGCTTCAGTACCAATTGCATTTATAGTGCTTTGTTATACTAAGCATAAAGTTATTAAAAACTACTAAGAGAGAAAAGAGGGGAAGATCCTCTTACAAGTAATCTGTGAACTGGTCCAGGGCTTGCTGCAAGGACCTCTGCCACTGCTGCGGGACCTATGGCCTGCGCCTCGGCCTGTTCCAGCAGGCACAGCTGGTGTGTGATGTTATCCATCTCCTCCTGCAGTTTTTCAGTTTCGAGGGTGATCTCAGCTATTTTCTCTGCAGCCGATGCTGTGAGGAACGCTTCTTTGAGGTCCACCAGGTGAAGGGTCCTCCTCTCCTCCAGTCGAACCAACCTGCGGAGCTCATCAAACTGGCCGTTGACATATTCTTCTAGTTCCTCTGTAGACATCTGGTGTGTGTAAAGAAATACAATAAAAAATTTTACAAAACTATTATTCAATGTTTTTCACTCTGATTTTATTACAAAAACATAGAGGAAAAATGCAAAGTGAAAGAAAAATAATCTAGGCTAATCAGCCTTGACTGTGAGGTTTTTGCACATTGGAAAATAACTCAAGATAAGTGAGATTAGTTTGAGCATCTGTGAATATAACTTTTCTAGTCTAGCAACAAAATCCTCTTTAATTAAACCTCTTACCTTTGAGATCTGACCATCATGTTAAAAGACCTCCAATCTAAATTAGTCCAGTGTTTTCTACAGCCTCTAACTGCTGTTCTTCCAACAATCCACTATCAAACGTCTTTCCTATTTACTCTGACAGGTTAATCTTTCCCTACACTAGAAAAGAACTGTTGCAGCATGATGGTGCCACCACCATGTTCGACAAGGGTGTCCCAGTGATACTGGGTTAGATTTCAGACTACATAAAGGCTGTTTCCCATGGTAAGATTTTGAACTGTTCAGGGGATTTCAGATATATAAGAGCCACCACACATGGCGATTAAAAATAAAATAAATAAATACATAAATTGGTGATAGAACAGCTTTAGTCAAACAAGTGAATCACACCACACAAGCAGTTTTCCCTGAGAAAAATTTACTGCCAGATGGAAAATCTTTCCAAACCTTTAAGGATAAATATAGTCATGTATATGATTTCAAGTGTTTAGTGCAGATTAGACTTTTGTTTGTTTCCAGTAGAGCAGGTACCCATCGTTAGCCTGATCAGACAGACTGATAACTGTAGTATACAGTTAGCAAATGGTAGAAAATAAAACTGTGTTATTACACAGGTATAGATGAACAAAAGGGGCACAGGTAGCACAAAAAATCTATGATTGTTTATTTATCAACTATGTCTTAATTAGCTAATTCAGTATGACATTTGGGTACGACTGGATAATGCTTATTTTTTAAGCATGACTGAACGATATTCTCTTTCTGCCCAGCAAACCTGAAGGGAAAGACCAATAGTGAGTGAGTAGGTTTAACATCATAAAACATATTTTCTTTAGTCCAAATGTTTTAAAAATTATTTTTTGTTTCTGCATTTTGTATTTTATTTATTTTATTTATTTATTTATTTATTTATTTATTTATTTATCTATTTTTTCCCTACTTGCTTTGATTCTATTTTATCTTCCTGTATTTTAATCATGTAAAGCACTTTGCATTGTCTTTGTACTGAATTGTGCTATACTGTACATATAAATTTCCCTTGCCTTACATCATGGCTTATACAATAAACACTAACATTGGGATACGTTCATTTGAGGTATTTTTGGAAACAAGGTAAATGCTGGTAAATGACAGTCATATTAAACACTTCAAGTTGTCAATTTTATTCTTACACAGTATTTTTTTTTTTTTTTTTATTCAGTGCAAAGTTGAACAGCTGCTTTAAAACAAGCTTGGTTTGATTAATGAATTGTTTGCATGATGATGATAAGCCATGAATCTGTTATTTTTTAATTAGAAACCAACAGTAAAAATACAAAAAGTTTAATTTAGTTTCATAACAAACAAAAAAAATGTAGAGCGGGTCCTTTTTCAATTTAACATTAACCTACTAAATTAAATATGAAGAAAACTAATAATGACCAGAATAATTAATTTTGTTCAAACTTCGTTTTGGGCTCTGAGGTAATGATAGTTTTATGAGGCCCATGCAGGAAATATGTCAAGAACTTTCAATGCAGTTTATGAAGTTTTACAGAGGTATAATCATATATCTGTGGAGAAACCATTGCAGGAAGTATAATAGTGGCACATGGGATGCCTTCATCTGTTCATTAACATGAAAAATATGATTTAATATTTTACGTATTGTAAATTCAAGGATGTATACAATCTTTCAAATTCTAGAGTAATTTTGAACATCGAACTCCAAAAACTTAAGAGTTCAATTTTGGTTTAATCAGATCAGATCATCATTCTCTTCAGGTTTGATGTACCTCCAAAGCGACAATCCTCAAACTGTAACAGGAAAAAGTTCACAAGACATGGGAATGAGAATAGTTCAGCTCTAACATCAGGGTAGGCATGACTTGTGGTGGAATACAGCAGTGAATAAAAGCAAAAATAAGAGATCAAAGTAAGTTAGAAATAAACAATATCTTGGCCTTTTAGAATATATCCTCAAGCCCAAAGATCTCTTTTGTAGTAACCTTCTTGTTAGCATGGCACAGAATCACTGGGGCAAACTCCATGAATACCCCCAGTAAGCAGAGAGCTAAGATGCTTTTATAACAACGGAAACCATCTGTTTTGCTTTCAGGATAGCTGCCTGCTCATCAAGAAACCTTTTTAATTTCTTTCCCATCTCCCCGCTGAGACTCTCCTTAGATCCGACTCATTACATTCAAACACATCAATAAATAGACTCCTCCTTGCAGTCCTTCCCACTAAAATCACTCCACCTTAAAATTAAGAGGCTGGCATGACGTAAAACGACCCAAGCTCCATTGTCATGGTATCTTCTCCTTAATATGTTCTAATTGTTTCAATCTGCAAACATCAGTTGCTCTGTCTTCCATTTTCCCAGGAGCTAAATTTAACTCTCTTTCTCTCCATTCACTTTGTCTGGTTTCCCCTCAGCCTTCCTCTCTTCAGTGAAGCAAAGAATCATTGTCTTCGCAATCTCTGGCAGAGTGAGTGTCCTCAAGGGCCCAAAGTTTTATTATGCATTTGCCATTTCTTCACAAGCAATCTGATTCTCCAAATTGCCCATTAAACTAAGCGCAATAGGTAAGACTTTTAAATTGCTCTTTCTATGAGGACAGAAAAACATGCTCATCATTCATTCTGAATAAGACAGAGGGGGAAAGTTAACATCCAATAGGAAAGTAATGAATTTTCTCTGTCAGCCACAACAAAATTAACAACCTGGATATATATTGTAGGGAAGAGGAACAAAAGCCAAGAAATTAGGTTGGACAACGCTTCATAAACTTGTTAATCAAATCTGTGACTCTGCAAGGCTTAAGAGGCAGAAGGAGAATTTAAGTTAAAATGTAGTTAATCACACCCACTCATGTTCAGTGGAGTTATTGAAATTAACAATATCTGAGGTTTACTTTTAATAAAAGCATTTCATTTACATGCAAGCCTCAGGCTGTCTGAGACTACAATTTACACCAAGAATTTACATGGCTTTTCCTAAGAGACTTTAACGTTGGACCAGCTGGTGACAGTTTGTCAATTCCAATATCGTTTTCTTTGCTTACAATATAACCCAAAAAAAATTATTTTCGAGTTTAATTTATATACAAAATGGTAACCATTTCAAGTTGTGTCAGAAAGAGGCATTGATATCGATTTACACTTACTTCTTGTGTCACCTAGGAGTGGTGAAACAGAGTAAAATTATATGGCTTGCCAAAATTGTGATAATGGACAGGGGAAAATCTTGCATGGTGAAATGCACTACTGGACCATGATAAAGCTATCATGGTCCAGTAGTGATCTCAGATCTCAGACCGACAGAGAAACTTTTGGTGATGGTGGAATTGGAGATCAGCATCATCGATCTGCAACCATCAATGTGTATTTCCTGCTTCAATATTAACATGGACCAAAATCTCAGAGGAATGTCTCAAAAATGGCTCGTTTTGATGGTATGAATTAAGGGTAGTTGAAGGCAAATTATGGTCCAACCTGCTAATAACAAGGTGCATATAATAACAGGGCCGGGGGAAGCATACTAAATGAAATATATACTTCAGATTTAAGGATAATTATTCTACTGACACACAACTTAGTATTTTGTTGTGACCACATGGCCACAGTCCACTAAAGTTGATATTAATGAGTGGATCGGACATAATTTATTCCAAAGCCTACAGGAGCAGTAATAGCTTTATCAGTTGCACAGCTGAAATACATACTATTAATTTCCAAGCTGGGCTGGGGGCTGGGCTGAGCAATTTCCTTGTCAATATCTAGTTTCCAATTACATTTATTTATTAACTTAACCAGTGAAATATTGTACTCTCTCTTTATTGTAAATACAGATGATTAAGCTTACCATATTTCAAAGACACAGCAAGTTAGTTTCAAACTGTTGGCTACAGTAAAATATAATATGATAATTGTATTATATAACAGAGTCACAGTCATCTAATTTGCTTTAGGTCTCAGCTGTACTTGTAATTAAATGGATGGATGACCACTTGTTGCAATGTGGATAAATTCCAAACAAGCACACATGAGGAGAAAAAATTTATCTTCATCCTCTTTTGGAAACCAATTTGGCCCCAAGAGTATAAAACAAATAGCATCTTGAAATTTAACAACAGCTGAGGGAACAGCAAGTTTTATTTAATGAGTGGTGCATTCCATTTTCAACAACTATACAAATATAATTTAAAAAACAAAACCATACATTTTCAAAGTACAGTTAAAAAAAATTCTTAATCCATTTTTTAATGCATCGAACTTCTGGGTCATCTGATTACAGAAGAGGTTATGGGGAAGAGTAAATATAGAAAAACTTCCATGCAAGGTCAGACAGGGATTGCAATCTGCCCCAGGTCGCATGGCTGCTGTCATGGTTTTCTTGCTGTCAACCAATCTAGAACTGTGTTGTTTTCTCAACGTGACTTTTCTCTCGGGATGTTTTGGAAACAAATACAGTAAAGCCAAATAAGAACTAACTTGAAGAAAAAACACAAAAAAAAAAAATAGTTCTACTTAGAGTTCATTAAATAACTGTTATGATGAATCTAAGTCACATCCAGAGGTAAGGTGTGAGTAGGTCAATATGGTATCCAGTGAAATCGTGATAAAATACTCAAAAAATGTGTGAATTTATCTGTAACACTTTTGTGCTCTTTATTTTTGTTTAGGGATGCACGATATTGGGATTTTGGCCGATATCCGATATGCCAATATTTTAAAACTCATGTAGCCGATAACCGATATCGATACCGATGTTAAAGCTGGACAAAAATAAGTAGTCATTGAAAATAGCAGTTTTATGATCCATTTCTGACACTTTGAAAAATAATATACTCAAATATATTTTCATATGCTGATATCAAATTGATCTTTAAAACCGCGGTATCGATCTATTTTACTTTCAAAATCTCGTGAAATTTCATTGTTCTGTTACAAACTCTCGTGATATTTTGCAACTTCTTGTGAGATTTTGTTAGTAAAATAGATCGATACCGCGTCAATATATCAACATATAAAAATATAAAAATATGGCAAAATTTTGTGAATTTTCAGGGGATTTCGTAGCATAACGATGACATATAGCAATATTTCATTAGTAAAAGATTGATATGGTGTTTTTAAATGGCAATATATTAACATATGAAGATATTTTGATATTTTAATGTATCAATATTTTTTCCCTCGTCTTTAGAAGTTTTTAAGTCTGTAAAAAAGAAGTTTTTGAGGAAGAGGAAGAAGTAGTATTTTTTTTTTTTAGCCTTTAGAAACTCAGAAGCTGATCAAATATCGGGTTAAATATCGGTGGGGTGGCCGATGTCCGATATTCAGTTTTAAGGCCGATACAGGCCGATACCGATAGGGGGCAGATTATATCGTGCATCCCTATTTTTGTTCTTTTAATTTTTTTACCCTTGGGGCATTGGCAAAAACAAAGCTTATGATTAAATGTGATTACTATGGTATCTTTGTTCAGTTATATAAAACAAACTTCTTTTTGTAACTGGAACCTGAAAAAAGAATGTTCCGGAAGGACAACCCTTCACTCTACCGATCTGACCTGTATGGTGTAGTGGCCAGATGAAAGCAACTGCTTCAAAAAAAACTCATGACAGATTACATGATGTTTGGCAAAACTCTCAGACCATGAAAAACAAATTCTTGATTTAATATCATCTTGAAAATGGCTGTTCCATAACTCAATTTGGAGAAAGAGTGGCAATGTGAATACTTTCCAGCTGTGTAGTAAGCTCTATGTAGTAAGCATCCATCGCAGTGATATAAAAACCTTTACCTCCCTCTAGCCATGCCACAAGTACAACTATAAGCATAAAGATTATGAGGTTAAAAACTAAATATTTTACCAATTTATAACAGTGAGAATTTTATAGTTTCAAATTATAGTAATAAGTCACTATCCAAACCCTAACCGTAACACTGGAAGTATTTAATACAATCCCACAACAAAGGTAGGGATGCCAGGAATCAAGCAAAAAGGTTTTATTTTTTCCTATGTCCTCATTAAAATGTACATGTATATATAACCACATCTTGCAGGACCCAAACAAGACCCTCTACCCTTTAAATGAGTCCCCATGGCCTACATGTGATACTGGATGTTTGCCTTTGTGAAGTTTGCCAAAGAACCTTTTGCTTAGGAAAAAAAATTACCCTGGCGGCAGGGAGGAAGCATTCATGCATGCTAACCTTAATTAGCGTTGCTGCAAGCTGAGGCAACAAAATGAGGCCTCAGGAGGAACTGCATCACAATGCTTACGCAGAAAGGGTCGCTTTAAGGACACAGGAGGAGCAAGAGAATACAGGTCCTAGCAGGACATTAGAAAGACTGATTAGGGAAGTGGAGACAAAGAAAAATGAAAAAAAAAAAAAAAAAAAGAATTTAAGCTTAAAATAAGAGTTATGCTTTTGCAGCTGTGATGTTTTATTCTAATGTGTTTAAAAAGGGTGATTTTTTTAATACACACCTCAATAGGATTTGCATTTCATGTAATCTTAAGACTTTATAATCTTAATAATTTTTTATTGTTTCGTCTGTGACCAGCTGAGTACTTGGAAGAAAGAGAACTTTCTGATCTAGTGATCTTAAAGATCTACCCATTACAGTGGGCGGTAAAACCTCTTTGAGATAAAGAATTACCAGACAATTTAGACAATTAAATAATAAGAAAAAATTAAAACATAAAATTCTAAAAGAAACAGGCAGCCAGTGGGGGATATCGAGATAGAGGTGATGTGCTAATGTTGGCCTAATTAGCATACAGGCAGCTGACTTCTGAACCAGTACTACACAATGAAGTGGTGAATCCCGTTATATAGTGAACTCTAGTAGGCAGTGCTAGAAATAATAAAAGCATGGATAACCCTCTCAAGGACATCATGAGGAAGGTAATATTGATTTGACAAGTAAAGTTCAGATGAGAGCTAGACCAGAGTACTGAACTAATCTCTTTAGTGGATTCAAAATCAGAATTAAGGATTACATCAAGATTTCTGACAGACACACAGGCAGAAGTGTACAGTGACCAACAGCTATATAAAATACCATTTTAATCATTTTTAAAAAATGCAGCTACATCTCTCATCCAACAAACAATTTAGCAGCCTCTCTTCTTCCTGGGATCTACTAGCTTCTACATAGAAGGTAGACTTAAATGTCATCTACATAAACATGGTATTTCTGGAAAATGGATCCCACAGAGGGTGGAACAATGATAACAAAAAAGAATTTGACATACAGCCTTTAGGAACTCGGCATAAGAGGCACAACAGAAGATGAGAGCTGTCCCATCTGCTCATCCCATATAATTTATTTTTAGTTATGTAGGACAGACTGAATTCAATATCAACAGAAATCTCTCACCTCATTATTAAAATACCATGATATATGTTGTCAGAAGCAGAAGAAAGATCAAGCAGACAATCAATAACCTCCAAGTGCAAGGATGGGAACACTGGACTTATACTGAGGACATCATTGAGGAGTGAAAGGAAACCTTTCAAGAGCGCCTTAAGCTTGGTTTAAGCTTGACATTTCTGCGAGGTTTGTGCGGCCAAATTACGTCATTTTGGGCTTCCAAGCTTTTCAGCGCCACATCCGTGTGTACTGAATTTCTGCAACAGGCACCTAGGAAAATTTTTAACTTTTAAGACATATCCTGGTTGAAAAATATGTTGAGCAAGCAACAGCTCCTACTGGCAACGGTTTGCAAATGTTAACATTTGCAGACATGCAGTGATTTTGCTCATAAATATCAACAGAGTCAATAGGTTGTGGAAATGGATGGCATGACTCAGCCTGAGACTCTGAAGAATCAAAATATTGTGGGGCAGTAATGACAGACCCATCTTTTTGATGTTGCATAGATGACTGGCAAAGTATTGAGGTGTTGGAGAAGAGGCTATAACTTATGGAAAAACTTTGGATCCATTAGGAACAATGTGGTTTTTGCCCTGGTCATGGGACAGTGGACAAGACCTTAACCAACAAAAAATGGCTGGCAGGGTCATGGTTAAATCCTTCTTCATTATACATGTTTTTGCTAAACTCGGAGCATGCCTATAAGCATGCATTTTAAGGTATTGTGGGGGAATATTTAGCACAATTAAGTTTTTTGAGTAGTTGTTTTCTTTGCAAAATGTCTTTTGTACGATACCTGGATAAAAATCCAAAAGTAAATTAAGTATTAAAAAACATAGAGAAACGGTCGTGGCACTTGCTGTCAAATACCAATAATATCTTGAATCTTGAGTTGGGTATATGTTGGTGGCTTTAAGGGTTGCTGCATTCTTGCATATCCAAAGCAAGATATGTGTCCACTCCACATTCAAAGACGACCTTGTGTCATTATATGGATAAGGTTTGGACTAAGGGATCTTTAACTACGATCATAAGATATGGCCCCCTCTGGACTGCTTCCCTTAGAGATTTTTGAGGGATACCCACTGGAAGGATACCCAGGGAAAGAAACAGAACTTGCTTGAGTAACTACAAAAGTCAGAGTCTGGCCTGAGAACACCTTGGGATTACCTAGAGTAAGCTACAGGATGTTGGTTAGGTGAGGAATGTCTGGGGTCCCATCTCCTCAATCCCAAAAAACACAAAGATAGATGTTGCCATCAAGACTTGAGCTCAAAAGCAAAAGAAAATAGATGGATATTCTAAATGTTTTTTTTTTTTTTACTTGTATTGAACCTCTTGAATAAAGTAAACAAAGAAAGAAAATCTGGACACATTTAAAAATAAAGAAATGAAATGTTTTAATGAAGTAAAATATTACTTTGGATTTGGAAAGCTGGGTTTTATCTAAAGTCTTTGGTCTTCTAAAATCGCAGCCAATGGTCTTGCTTATTCTGTGTTCCTTTCGGTGTGATGCCTTTTTAAAAAGGCCTAAAAAGCATTAATAATACATTAGGAGTAAATGGATATGAACTGTCCTTGCCCTTGGCAATAGTGGACATGTTCCAACAGAACACTGCACTCTCTTACTCTTACACTCTCCTTTATCTCCCCAGAATTAGATTTTCCAATTTAGGCTCTTATAGGGCAAAGCATAAAATACAACGTTTATTTGAAAAACAATTGCTCTGACAATCATAGAAGTCGCATACAGCTAAGACAAAAAGAAAATTACAATAGCATGGGATTTTATAACTGTTTCAATTCTCTGCAACTTTTTTATTGCTTTTGAGTGAAGCAATGTCAGCCGGCAAACTTTGCTGGTAATGCCATAAAGGAACTGAATTAAAATGCTGAGATAGAATAGAAGTGACAGTCTTAAGGAGCAATTGGATTTAAAAGAAAAAAAGAACAGTACAAAGAAAAAGGATAGAGAAGAGTTTTTTTTATTTTTTATTTTTATTTCTCTACTGCCTGCCACACAGCCCCGTGTCTCTGAGACAGCTTCAATGTGCTTGCTTCTCTTGCAGATCATATAAGACAGTGAAAATGGATTTGGCCAATAAACACACACACACACACACACACACATTTATGACAGGCAGCACTATGCTCTGTTGATGTATCATATTACTAGGATTTCGCTGCAGAGAGCAGGTTTACAATCTGTTTGTGTCATGGGCCTTACCTTAAACTAAAGAAACAAAAAGTAAATAAAAGATGAAACTAGGTTGTTATACTGTTATCTACTATCCTCATAAGCTGCCACAGCACGATTGTATTTTCTTTCTTGCTCACCAAATATAGCTAATGCTTACTAATTTTGACTTTACTGTCAGTGTTGTGCTTGTTACATTACAGCTCAATTTGAACTAAAATTACAAACGACAAATTAAATTATCTTTATTTGGATATTGTGTAACAACAAGGAAAAAAGGAAGGTTGTGAATTGGAAGAAGACTATGTATGGTTGTATTTTCTATTTGGGGTGAAAACCCTGAAATAATTTTTAGGTATAAATTATTAGGTATGAATACACCTAAATTTGCCTAAAGCCCAACTCCTAAAGTCTAATTTATGTCAAAGTTGATCTGTTTGGTTTGAATTTTAGTATAGAATTAAGACACTGGAGACTAAGGAACACACCAAACAGGTCATGGACCATTTTTTGCAGCATGTAAAATTACAAACCTATCAAGACAAGTTTATCCAATTAAAAATACAAGCTGAAAAAAACTGTATAAACCAAAGAAGTAGCCGAAAGGCCTATGGAAACCAATAGTTTGAAATATCCACAGAGAGAACACTTTTAGGAAGTCCAAGTTATGTTTGCCATAAGTAGTACACAAAAGACCTATGTAAGACGATGCTTTGGTCAAAAAAGAAAAGAGTAAAATGGAAGGCGATGGCCTACATACAGAACATAAAGACCCACTCAATGAATTTGAATAATATTAAAAGAATTAGGCAACTATTGGTTGTGTATTTCAGAAACTTTACTTTTGCAAAGCACCCAAATGTAGCAGACTGAATTTAAGGAGAAAACAGGTAGCAAGGGTTGAATCTTTTCAAGCAGACAAGCACTTCAGCTTCTTCCACTTTTAAGTGTTTCAGGATGTCAATACCATGCAATTTAACCTACTCTGGATGCACTTTGTGTATCTGCCTCCATGTTGCTCACATACTTGGACATAACCTTCCTTACCAGAAGCAGTCTCTCTGAAGGCTGCCTGTCACGCATAATAATAAACACTGACATTTGAGGGAGCAGAAAGGACACGCTGACAAATCCACATAATGGTCTCTAACACAATGGCCCGTGAGTGAGCAGGTAAGTGCTTTCCCCAACACACTGTTCCCCTGCCGCAAAACCTTCAGGAAATCCTATAGGTAGAACTACAATGCTATCTCATAATGATAATAAATATGAAACTATAGTAGGCAACCTACCAGAAAGGGTGTTATCTCCCACAGGTGAGTGAAATTAACCTTTTGCATTATGCCATTGTGCTCGGGTCGCACCTCTGAAAGTATTCAGCTATGATTCTGTATGCTTCTGCTCTCCTGTAGGGTTTTTGACAGAGGTGAAAATGTGAGGATGGTTGAGAGAGCAGGAGATGCCGCTGCTGCTGCTGCTTTCAGTGGTAATTTGCCGAGACCAGAGCCGCACGTTTTTGATGTTGCCTTTCACTCTTCTGCCCTTCATTGCACAACCCTCTAACTCTAGGCAGTCAGGTTTTATTTCCAGCGACACAACAAGCCTCCACTATATGGCATCTGTAATGGAAATACAGAAACTATTTTCAAGGTTGACTTGCTATGAAAATTCACCTTAACTATTTCTTTTTTTTTTTGTCTTAATAAGAGCAGAAATGCACTAGCTGTCCTGTTCTTAGGGGAGTGCAACCTGATAGGAGTTTTAATAAAAAGCATCAAAAAGGTGCTACAAGGACAAAAACAATCAAGAGATAAAAACAATCCAAACAATCTTATCCCTTCCTTACGTTGGAATCTGCTTTAACTCAAGGAATAGCACCAGAGTGAAATAAAACAAGCCCAATAGGTTAAGACTGTGGTAACATATTTATAGATGGGGCAGTGATCTTTTACGAGAGAGCTGGCTTGAAATAACTATAAACTGCAATGTTGTTAAAGAGCTGTTGTTCTAAAATAAGGTTAAAACATATGAAATCACAGAGTAGCTTAAACAAACAAATCTGTATGAGAAGAAACATATACGATATAATAGAATATAACTACAAAGCATAATCTTTCACTATTGCTTTTTTGAAGTACTTTTGTTTCAACTTCCAACATTCAGTTTTTCTTCAAAGGAGTCTCTCAGTATAACATCTCTTGACTTGGTAAAGCTTCTCCCCTATTTCTTTTAAACATTCTCTCTCTAAATCTATCAGACCGTGGGAACATCTCTTGCCCTCAGCAAATCTTCTGATAACCCCCAATCTTTTTTTCTACTGGATTCATGTCTGAACCCTGCATAGTCACCCAAAAACTTCTACTTACTGAACACTAAGGCCAAGGAGCAGGTAGAAAAGTAGGAAAGAGATATTATTTGTCTGTCCCCCCATTTCTTGACTAAAATGAAAATGATCACTCCTTGCAGTACAACAAAATTACAAAAAAGCTGATCATTTTAATTGAACATTTATAATTAGCAAGTAGAGATACCATGTTAGAAATACGCGTTAGCATTTTTCACTCAATAGAAAAGTGTCTTAGAACTCTCAGCTTTGTCCAACACTTCTACTAAGAAAGTCTTAGAAATTGTCAGATAAATTGTTTCTATACACGCTGCACATATGCAAAGCCAAATTTGTCTTTTTACTTAACTTGTTGTTTTGTTGTTGTTTTTTTTTGAGTGCAAGTGGACTAAATGATGCAGTAGCTGGGTGTGGGGCTGGGAGTGTGTCTATGGTTATGCTCCATATCTTTCGGATTTTCTTCCCACTTTAAAAGGTCAGACTGCTAACAGGCTGTGGATATATGCTTAGACCTACTGTTTTATTTTTGTAAATTAAATCTTCTTCAGCTCTAAGACAGAAACCTGAATGCTTTTGATCTAACTGCTACTTGGGAACCATTCCACAAAACAGGGTTAGTAGCACTCCAGAGTAAGTTCTGGGGTAAATCCCTGCATACGCTGGCATTTCCATTTCAGAAAGCAAGGAGTCATTACTGATTAAAAGTATGACATATTCTATTACCAACTTTTTAGGTGAGATTTGCACAGGAAAGTGTTGGAAATGGTCTGTCCTTTTCTTGAAGCTGGAGCGCAAATACATTTTAGAGCATGACTAGATATTTTATCATTTCCAAATAAATATCTCTTGTATCTTTGTTGTATCTTTGATGAAGATATCATATTTAAATATTTTCATCTAACAATGAATAAGAGATCATATCTCTCCTATCATAGCTTCTCTTCATTGGCTTCCTGTTAAATCAAGAACAGAATTTAAAATCCTCCTTCTCAAATATAAAGCCTTAAATTGCCAGCTGTGCTGTTGCCACTAACACCTTTGTCTATAGATGTTCGAGATCGGCCTGTTTTTCAGTGTAGTCCTATTTCTCTGACTGTGACTGGCTGGATGTGCTCTCTTCCTCCTCTGACATGGGAGCTGGCTCGGAGCTTGTCTGTCTGGCTGTGTGTTTCCTGGATGGGGCCGCCTTTTACTGTTGCTTTTTGTATCTCTGCTTCTGTCTCCTTGAACCCCAGTCGGCCTCGGCAGATGGCCGCTCACTCTTAATCTGGTTCTGCTGGAGGTTTCTTCTTGTTAAAAGGAAGTTTGTCCTCTCCACTGTCACTACAAGCATGCTTAGTGTGAGGGATTGCTTTCGAGTCAATGCGTCGATGCAATCAACTGGTTTTTCTTAGATAGAAAACTTTGAATCGATTTCATTGTATGATCTGGTGACCTGTAAAGTGCCTTGAGATTACATGTGTTGTGAATTGGTGCTACCAGTATATAAATAAACTGAATTGAATAAGTTTCATGTGGGTAATTTTTTTCTTACTATTACAAGCACAGTATCAAATACTAACACTGTGAAGATGGCTGTTGCAGGTTAGATTCTTTGGAAATCGAGTTATCAATTGTGGCATGTTATGTTGCACCTAGACACACGTAAATAAAAAATAAATCTTTTTGGCAAAACCATTCAGCCCTGAGTTTGGGCCAAAAACACCTTTTGGAGTTGTTTAAAAACACTTAAACTTGCGTTTCACAAGACAATGACTTATCTATCTGGGTGTGGATATTATCTTCAGTCCAGGAGAGAGTCGGGAAAAAAAAGGAAAGAAATCCCATGTAGAACACAATTAGTCCTTGTTTAAAAACACCCTGAAGATCGTTTAGCATTTACCAACATCTCTGGAGCCTCCAGGACTAATTTATAACTTAACTCCTCAAATACTTAAAGAAAATGTTCAGCTTCCTCTTTATTCTCATACAATTATTGATGAAAATCTTAATTTTGCCATGACATGTAAACAATAGAACTGTCTCATTCTATGCAACTTTTTTATCTTGGTTTAAGCTTAAGACACTTCATTATAACTGACAGTAGGTTTGAACTAAAGCAGACATTTTGCTGAAATCAAATCAGAAGGTGGTTTAACTAAGTGGAGCTTGAAGATCTGTACGCATGCAACCAATTAACTGTAAATTATGGGGGGATTCCACAGCATATGTTACATTAAGAGGTAAACAAAGAATTCCATTATTCACCATAATATCAGTTTTAAGCCTCACGAAATCTGGTAGTATAAAAAGGGTGTGCAGACTTTTGAGCTTCACACTAAGATTACTCTATTTTTTTTTTTTCAGTTACTTAAGCTCAAATGGAGTTTCAAGAAAACTCAAGGGCACCACTATTCCACATGGAAAAGCTTACATCCAGGTCACTTTAAGGAAAAAGAAAAGTTAAAAGACAGCACCCTTATTGGCACTAATGTGCTGACACAAAGAAGTGACGTTAGCAAAAGCCAAAAATGTCCACACTAATTTCATGCTTCAAACAGAATTCTATCTGCATAACAGACTTGTGAAGGAGACAAATGATCAGATTAAAATAACTGACTACAGCATATTATTTCAACAGACTTCATATCATCTTTTCTAATCCCTTTTCTGAACTGCTGGGTTTCTGCAACCTTTCTCTCTACAAGGCAGTCCTGCTTACCTCTGTAGCATTTTAATAACAGATATATAGCAACAGGCACTGATTTTCTGATATTTTTGTTGAAATATCAGAGCAACCTCAAGCACATATCCTTACAAAAATTCCTTAAGAACTGAGTAAGCTGTGTTAGTATTATACTGGGAGTTGTGTAGGAAGCGGTTTGCACTAACCTCTGGGTTGGTCCACTTGGTCTTGATCCTGTCAGCCATGTGCTGCGTGTAGGCCAGCAGGTCATGACCCTGCCTGCTCTGCAGATAGAGCACACCAACAAGCAGTAAATACAACAGTGCATCCTGCTGCACAAGCAAAGAAGAATAAAAAAATAAAAGTTTAAGTTGATGTTAAAATATGTTTGATAAAAATAAACAACTATTGATAATAGTAAATGACTCATGAGTAATGCTTTTATCGTAATTTTTTCACATAAAATGAAAGGTGTAGTACATCATTGCATACTTCACTGCAGTTCTAATCACAATTCATATTCAGATTCTTAAAATACCCCCATTATAAAACTGAATCATCTAAAAGGGTGTCACGGTTAATCATCTGTATGAATTTCTGCAGGAAGCAGGATAACAACTTTAGCAGTCCCAGCGAAAACAAAGAGGCCTTGTGCAGCATGTGTGACTTTCTTTAAAGCTCTGAAGAGTCATGTGAGAGTTAATTTGTGACTTTTTTCCCTAAGGTTTGCTGCAGGGTTTACAGACAAACAATAATTCTGCTATAAAACGTCATCCAAAGAAAATGCTTTGTTTCTGACCAACCCATGTTAGGAGATTCTTTGTGCACACCTACCACAGGGTTCCTACAGCATAAGGCAAGTTAAATTCAAGACTTTTTAATGCCACTTGAAAAAAAATTTAAGACCAAATTCACAAGAAACACAAGAAAAAAAAACATTCGACAACTTAACCCAAAGGTTTAGTTTAACATAAACCACTGCACTAATGTTTCAAATTTTGAAAAG
>NW_015150577.1:1114020-1120558 GCF_000732505.1 Cyprinodon variegatus
ATGCCTGGAACACCTCCCAAGGGAGGCGACCAGGAGGCATTCGGAACAGATGCCTGAGCCACCTCAGGTGGCTCCTTTCGACGTGGAGGAGAACGACTCTACTACGAGCTGCTCCCACATAACTGAGCTGCATCGACAATGGAGGAGGAGAACATGGACCACACTGACTCCATGTTTCCAACTTCCCTATGGATCTTGGAGAAACTCGTCCTGATAAGTTAAAGACTGCACTAACAAAGGGATCCTGCAGACGTTCCCAACAGACTTTCAGAACACGCTTAGACCTGCCAATTATCCAGCTCCCCATAAGGTGGTAATTGATTGACAGCTCAGCCTCTCTCTTCTTCTGAGTGTCTGAGAAACGCAACCGGAGATCAGATGATACAACTACAAAGTGGATCATCGACCTCCGGCCTAGGGTGTCCTGGTGCCACGTGCACAGAAAAAAAATTTAAACAAATGTTTTCAAAAGAGAAAAGAAGAAAAATACATTTCAGCAAATGTCTCGGGTTTCTGCATTTGTGATATACAAAACAATATTAAAAACGTCTGAACTCTGCTGGTAATGTTATGCTATACTGAACAACAGCTGACTCGTTGAACCTATGTAATATGCTTAGAGGAAAGACATCATGTTGAATCACTGCAGCAAAGATTTTTTTTTAATTTGATTTAAACCCAAAATTACAATGACACAGTTTCATTTCCGTTTTATGGTTTTCAGAGAACGCATTTTACAGCAGTGTAATTAGATCAGTTTATTAATGAAGTCATGTGGGTGACCATGAAATGTTGTGTTGTTTAAACTATTAAACTAAGCACTTACAAAGCTCTGCTGAGCTGACTCTAAAGAGAAAAAGGCCCACAGCTATCGGGATACTTGCTAATGAATTAGAAATGCAAAGCAGATAGGTGATGCTCTGAATACATGATGCTGCAGGGCTGCAGATATTGTACAGCGTGCCATAAGTGATTAGATCCAACACATGGCAAGCAATAAATCACACTCTGCTAGTCTACCATGTATAAACCTGTCATGTTGTGTGCAGCTCACCTTCTGCCACACATAGGCCTCGTGCAGAGTAATGATTTCATGATCTCTGTGCTCGCCCTGCACAGCACAAACCACGCAGATGATCTGCTCGTCAGGTTTACAGTAGAGGGAGCCTTCCTGACCGTGCTCTTTGCAGCGCAGCCTCTCCACTGTCACTGTGTCCCTCTTCCCTGCCTCGCCAGCAGCCTCGGCCTCATCCACACCTCCGCCCTCATTCTGGTCGTTTATTCTCTCCTCAGCTCCCCCATTCTCAGCGCCTTGTGCCTCTCCCTGATTTTCACCCACTGCAGCTGCCCTCTTTTCACCAGATTCAATCTCAGCTGCACCTTCGACTCTGCGATCTCTGTCTGAGTCCAGAGCAGAGGGCTGTGCGTCTTCGCCGCTGTAAGGCATTAATGTGTGTCGCGTGCTGCTGGCATGTCTTTCAGCATGAAGAGGGCAGAAGGCAAAGCTGCAGATGTGGCACACTTGAGTCGCAGGTTGGGCTTCGTCAGGCTCACACGCGTCACAGGAGCCGTCCATCTGCGGCAAATCATCGTGATTCAGCCCTATGGCCCCTTCCAGAGACTCCTCTTTGTGATCCATTGTGGCTGGAATATCTGTGAATCACAGGGATACATCATGTTATGTTTGCATGAGATTTAAATCCTGAATTCCAAATGTGCAACAATCATGCACGGCATTATGGCCACTGATGGCTGCAGTGAATAACACTGTTAAGGGATAAGATATAAACTATATTACCAAAAGTATTTATTTACTTGTACAAAAATTATAACCAGGTGATACAATTTTTTCCTTAGCGACATATGTATAAAATCAAGCACCTGGGCACCCAGACTATCTCTATAAACATTTTTAAAAGAATGGGTGAGTCTCAGAAGTCCAGTGAATTTCACCGTGAAGCTGGAATAGAATCTAATTTGGGTTACAAGCCCATTCTAGAAAGTTACTCCCTTCTAATTCCTAAACATTCTGCTGTCAGTGGTATTATAACAAACTGGTCAAGAATGGAAAAGACAGAAACTCAGCCATGAAGAGGTAGGCCACTTAAAGTGACATAGAAGGCCAGATGGTATTAATGTATAAGAGCTACAGCTCTTTGAACTTTACGTGACCCTTAGATTAGTTCAGAAACAATACGTAGTGAGCTTCATGGAATGAGTTTCTATTTACTAAGCAGCTGCATCTAAACCTTACATCACAAAGTGCAACTGAAAGTGATCCAGTCGTGTAAAGCACGCCTCCAATGGACTCTGGAGCAGTGCAGACGCTACTCTGAAATAACAAATCAAGCTTCTCCATCTGGCAATATGATGAAGTTTTGCTTTAACGGTTACCAGGAGAATGGTTCCTAGTTTTAGCGGAGTGATGATTATGTTGTGGGGCTGTTTTTTTAGGATGCATGTCTGGTCCCTAAGGACATCTGAATGTTTCAGGACAACAAGGGAATTTCATTATCCTCACACTGTGGGAATGGTTTTGAGGTGGCCTTTTCTTCCTCCAACATGACTGGGCATCAAGAACAGGATCATAGGAGACAAAGTCTGATTGACTCAGGCGAACAGCAGCTTTGGGATCTTATCCAAACTCAGCCTTCTATGGATCAACCTGCTGAGGGAGTCAATGCTGGATCTATAGATTGTCATCAGAATACTCAGTGCATACTTGAACCTTCCGATGCCTATAGTGTCCCTCAAAAATTTCAACTCTTAACAAAAAGCAGGTGTGGTTTAGAAAGGGTTTGAGGAGTTGGCTGGACTTCAAAAATGTAACCGGAACTCTGCCATAATTTTAAGATCTTCACATTCCACTGCTCATTAGTCCACTGCATTGAACACTATTACCTGATGCAGTTTGGGTTAAAAAAAAAACGAACAGACAAAAAAAAACATTTGTTGTGTCTTTGATTCATGAAATGACATTTTTTAAATGGCATAAGACACCCTAAATTAGGTGCAGTTATTATACGGTATCTTAAAAGCCTGCAGCAGCAGACGTGATATCCAAAAATGGATATGCCCAATTCTAACACACAGTCCATCACAGAATGTAATTCACTTTATGCATTTTCCATTCTCTAGAAAATGCAAATCAGTTTTTTTTTAAAAAAACTTGATAAATGGCCAAAAGCAGCTCTTCGCTGGCCTAAGGAACAAATGATACCAGGACGCACAAGAAGAACGCTTTATGGATCAATGTTCTGCTGGGAAACATTGGACATTACTATCAGTGTTTGTGTTACTTTGATATGTACCACCAACCTCATTACACTGATGACCATGTGGACACTTGGAGTACATGGAAACCATATTCTCTAATAGCATGTCCTTTCACAGAAGTAAAAATACCTTAGAAAGGGTTTAGACTCAGTAACAAGCTTGAGTGAGGACTTAGCCTCTAAATCATAAACATGAATGAATCAGCCAAGACTTTTTGGAAGCTGCTGGACAAACAACCTGCTGCACTTTCTAATGTAACTTTTAAATCATATATTTAGAGATTAAATTTGAAAAGAGTTTTCTAATTGTACATTTTTAATTGAATTATTCATGAGGAATTGTAAATTGTATTTATTAATTCAATATCCAATACTGCAAGATGAAAATGTATTTTCAAATCCAATTTCTGAATGGATATTTAAAAGCCCCAATTTATTAATCTTATTATAGACACCTGCCTTTATTAGACATTTAAAAAGGTAATTCTTTTTTTCCATTTCCTTTTTGCAGTTATATCTTTTTTTTTAATCCTCTACGTTTAACTTCTCCTGTGACCCATCTGGTCCTTGAGCACACTGTTAACCAATTTAACCAATCACATTTGCTCCTGGGATGTAACCAGATTCCCTCATCGGTGAAACTGACATACTTGTTGCACAAAATGACTAAAGGATTTGAAAGGATGGGAAAATACAAGGTGAAAAGGAAACAAAACCAGGAATCAACTTTTTAAATACGTGATTAGAAAAGGCATTTAAATTTGAATATATAAATTGTTCTTTTTAAATCCTTATTTAGAAATACCATTTAAAAAAACATTTTCAAATTGCAGTGTTTCATAATGAATTGATAAACACAATTATAATTCCCATTTAAAAATTACATAAAGAAAAATACCATTAGAAAATGCTTTCTAAATTGGATTTCTAATTGTATGATTTAAATGTTAAATTTGAAAAGGCTGTTTTTTTATTTTTTATTTTTTTTTGTTGACTCTTGTGGTCCTCCATATGGTGGAGTCATATCCACAATGACTCAATGGTATTTTAATAGAAAAAATGATACATACAGCATAGTAGATATGTGGTCAAAATGTTGTCAGATCAGTACAAAACATTAAGGAGGACGAAGCTCCACAGAAACACAAATTCTATAAGCTTGTATTCAGTGGTGGACAAAGTACTCAACAGTAGTACTTGAGTAAAAGTATTGATACTCATAGTCAAAACTTACTCAACTACAATTAAAAGTAACTCTGTCAAACATGTACAAAGTTTAAAGTATTGAAGTACTCACTTTTAGAAAATACTTAAGCATTTAAAAGTACATGCACTTAAAAGTACCTAAGTATTCAAAAATACAACTTTAATTTAATAATATTAGTAACATTTATGTATAATTTTCAGAGTAATTTTAAAGAACCCTGTAACCTTTAGAAACTACCTGATATATTGATGCATAAAACAACCTGCTACAAATGTTATACCACTTGTAAAGAACTTTAGCATAAAAATGCCACAAAGAATAAGGACAGCTATTTTGATTATTAATTCTTTCTCAAAAACAACCAAAAAGAAAACAGGAGATTCTTGATTCTCCTCATACCTTCACAACGGTAGCCTAGTAAACTAGCCCCACCCACCAGTGGCCAAAATAATTTTTTGGCTGCGAGTTTGTAAATTATACATTTAATCTCACATTTAGTCTGGTTTATCAGGCTTTCACAATGGAACAGAGATTGAATCTAGTACAACAAAGACACTGCAACTCTGATTTGAACTCATACTATTGAACAACTTGGCCATATGGTAACAACTAGGGCTGAAACAGTCAAACGAATGAATCGTGATTAATCAATTATTGAAATAATCACAAACAAATCTGTTAATCGATTAACTGTTAACTGGAGCATAGAGACTGTGAAACATGGTTTTAGCTGAGAAAGCAACCCACCTTTAGCAGCAATTATACCAAAATTGTAAAAAAAAAAAAACCTTCTTGATGTGTCCATATGCTCTTTTGTAACTAGAAAAGCTTTAGCTTCATTTGGTTCAGTTCAATAAAAAGTCTTCTTTAAGGAACCTTTTGCTATCAGATTATTAATCGATTAATAAAAAACATTGGCCGATTAAGTGATTTGCAAAATAATCATTAATTGGAGCCCTATAACAACTAACTCCTTCATTAATTAATCGTCATGCAAACCTCCAAAAAAGTGGTGTCTAAATTCAGTTCTAAGGGTTGCTATCCTGCAATATTGAAAATGCATATCAATAAAGAAAAATAGCAACAGTGGATTACAAAGCTAAGCTGAGCCAAAAGTAAAGAGCTTCCTTGAAATGTAGTGGAGTAGAAACTACAATATTTGAAGTAACCCCCACACAACAAAAAAGCCTACTAACAAGTACAATAATCAGATAAATGTACTTTGTTACTTTAAACCACTGCTTGTATTCACACATTGAGCAGGTGCTATAAAGAGGTATCCTTTTGTCTACAGCTGCTGCTGATCTCCACTTTCACTTTCCCCTTGTTTACTAACTCACAGACATAAATGGCTGCTCTCCGCAGGCCCCTGACCTTTCTGCTTTTCTTTTTTTTTTTAATGTTTTTTTCAGACCGGTTGCGTTCCTGCAGAGTGGACTGAAAGGAGAAGCATAAAAGTGTAGCATATTGTTCACCTGTACACCTCGCTGGTTTCTCTCTCTCATTTTGACCTGTTTGTTTACTTTTCCTCCAGACTGACACAAACTACAAGATATTAAAAGCTCCACTACAGAGCAAACTGCTCCCCTTTGCTTTTTCCAACACCTCCTTTTCTCTCTAGTGTTCACACAAAGACTTTTTCCTGTCTGTCATGTTGGAGGGTAGTGGTTCATACTTACTTGTCCGTGTCTTCCTCACCCTTTGTTTCTGTCTAACTGGGCTGTTAAAGGTAATAATATGGTGTCTGTAAAGCAGTTAGCTTAACGGCTAACTTCTTTAGCTCAATCGATGTTGCTTTATTTCTTTTCCTGAGCTGCTAACTGACACATTTCACTTCTAACAGAGTAAAGAAAGCTACAGTTCCAGTCCAGCAGCATTTACTTCCTTGTTTTCATGAACTGCTGTCTGCTTCTTTTCTTCCTTTTCCCTCCAGCTCTCCGAGCAAATGAAAGCAGAGCGACAGATAGAGGCTGGGAAGAGGAACTGCATCTTAAGACTAAACGCTTGACGGATTTGGATACTAAAATTATTTCATTTAGATATATATTTTTTCTGT
>NW_015150577.1:1121009-1162503 GCF_000732505.1 Cyprinodon variegatus
TATATATATATATGTATATGAAGTTGTGTTTTTGTGTGGGTGTGTGTGTGTGTACTTCCGTATTTGGTTTCATTGTTACTCAGCTTCGATGTAATATCTGTGAACCTGTTAAGACCCCAGGAAGAATAGCTACTGCTTTGACTCAGTAGATAATGGGGATCTATATAAATGAACAAATAAAAAAACCCACAGGCCTATAATTCCATTGGTTTTAGGACAAATCAATTAGGACAAGATCACATTATTAAATTTTATTCTGGGATCGTAAGAAAGAATTATTGAATTAATTTTAAGTGGAATTGTATTGCCATCACCCTATTCTGGTCTGTGGGTCTGTGTTTGGATAGATGCTGAAATATTACAACAAATCCAAAAATGTTTTTTTTTTAAATAAAAAAAACAAACAAAACAAAAGAGCACTAAGAAGGAATTTGTCAATCATGATTGCACAAAAATCCATATTATAAAGCATGATCAGCAACACTTCATCTAACAGCATTTTACAAGATGATATGTCAAAATTAAATTCTGGAAGGCCAAACAGTTTATTCCTATAATATCCAATTCAATGTGACCAAACTGCAATTGGTTCTGATACAGATGTTTAATCCAAACCAATTACTATAAAATATGGTAGGTTCAATAAACCATACAGTATCGGTTACTTAAAGTAATGCATCTAAGGAATCTGCTTGAAACCTTCGTTTAATCTTAGCAACCCCTGTGAGGCAGTGCAGAAAAGCAACCGCATTTTCACATGAGGAAACCTTCAATAGAACATCTGTCCCTGAACTGGCAGGGGAAAGAAATTGTCTGAAAAAAAACACCCTACCTAGAAAGTCAATCTGGAAAGCTTCCTTAAAATCTTAGGTAATGTAAAGATGTGCTATGCCCAGAAGGGCAAAGTGTCAGTTACTATTAGAGTATCCTAACAAAGGCTATGGGTATCTTCACATCTGCTTTGGATAATATAACAATATGGAGATATTTCATATTAGAATTTTTCTATTATACTTTTAAAACAGACCATAATTTATCAGTCAGCTCTTGGTGTTTTTTATAAACAAACTGTCAGTATATATTTTTTAAATAATCACAAATACAGGGTGTGTTTTCAAACCGTTACAGGAAGGAAAACCAAAACTAAAATATGTATTACAAAAAATAAATAAATAAATAAATAAATAAATATGAATCCTCATTTCAGAATCTGACTGTCAATAAAGGAAACCAATTCCTCCTGGCTATAAAGAAGAAGAGTCATGTGAGTCGCTATCACGGCTTAAGGAGGCATTAGTGAGAATTTCCTTTCGAAATTTAAGAGTTGTGATCAGAGCATTTCATATGAATGACATACAGGTTTAGCGGTGTCAGCGGTTGCATTAGGTTGAAATCTTAATCAGATGCACATGAGTCATTAATCCTCATTCAACATGTAAATGCTGTACTGTGTGTAAATGTGTATGTGACAGATATTATCTAACACTGTTGTATGGTCCAGATTTCTAATGCATTTCATTAAAAAGAAATTTGTGATTTCAAAAAAACTAGGTGAAATTGGGGCTCTTTTTTTTGCAAGAATGAAAAAAAATTTAGCTTTTGAACTACAATGTCTGCCAACCACCCCAGTTCAAAAATAAATAAATGGATTGTCTTAAAATTAGGGATTTAATACATTCTCCTTATGTGAATCGTTATTATACTTTGGGAATGCACCCTACATGTTTTGAAATATTTCAGCAATTATTCCTACATTTTTACTTTAGACAATCTTAAATCCCATGACAGCTGAAGACAGGCAATAGCACCCCTCATGACCCCGGCAGGGATAACTGTGACAGAAATGTATGGAGATGGAAATAGGTGGATGGAAAGATTTTACAAACTTGTGGCAAAAAAAGGGTTACTCAAAGTATAAGTGGCTAAAAACAACAAACTGAAACCTAATATACTCTGGAGTTTATCAGAGAGGTTTTATTCAACATTTTCTGTTAATTGTTGTCAGACAAGCTTGCAAGCCATGACTAAAAATAGCTTTTATCTGGTACACTGAGTGCATCTCAGACATTAAGCTTATCAGATGATCTATCTAATTTGTTTGGGTCCAAATGTTATTAGTCGCAGACCGTAATGTAATTTACTCAAATTTACATAACCAACAAAAAAAAAAAAACATATCATACAAAATAGCACAAGGTGTTATATAATTTTCTTTATAAAAACTTGTTTCAGTGGCCTTTTTTCTGTTTTGTATGTTATGTCTTCCTTTTGGGTCATAGGGAAAAGCAACAAAATGAGAAAGCAAAGGATAATAAGGCCAAATAAATGTGTCTGAATGAGGAAGGAAGAGAGAAAACGAAAAGACTCAGTTGAAAGGGTAAAACAACTGTGATTTTTTTTCTCACAAGTCTTAATGAGGATTTTGTAATTATTATATCAGCTATCCCTTCTGCTCCTTACCCACCATAAAGCACCACCGAGAGACAATGGAGCAGGATTAGAGGTCTGGGGAGAGATACAGAGAAATGTGGAAAAACAAGCTGTTCTCTGTAGAGAGAGATCTAAAGAGCCTATTGAACTTGGCTTCAAACAAGCTCTATTTGGCAAATACTTACAGACTGGTAGTTTGGTTCGAGTGCTACACCAGAAAAATACCATTTACGGGTTCCAAGAAAGCCTCCAGCACCCTCCTGAAATGGATTACTTCTTTTAACAGCTTTGGTGAGTGTTTCTCTTACATGAAATACGGTGTTACAGAGGATTATATACATAAAGGGTGATTCAGTGACAACATTTTTGACTGACTGAGATTTCCTTTGGCTTGGTGCTTGTGTAATGCTGATGTAATGACTTAAACTGAGACAGGGTGTCTTGTGGGTATTGCATCTTCACTGAGTTCACTGACTGAAAGTAGAGCTAACGTTATTGAGAGCACAAATGGTTTTGCTTTGCACATCACAGAGGAATCATTTTCACTTCAATAAAGGTTTGAACCTCTAAAGCTCACCAAATTGTTGGTGTCACAATTACATGCACCTTTGACTTATTCAAGAGTCTTTAAATAGAATGAATAGCTGCAAGGAAAAGAACCACCGTCATTCTGCATTCAGCACAAAACTGAAAACAATTAAAAGCCTCATTGGCTTACACTTCATTACGAAAAGCAGTCAATAAGAATGCAATATGTGGCTTCACTTTCACTCATCTGTTTCTTCATCTCCACAGGAGAAGTTTTGTGAAACAAAATGCGACGCGCTGTTGGAGCTAAAACTGTTTACCTAAATTGTGTCCCTGCAACTCAGGAACTGCTGTGCACGGATGCTTGTAACACAAAGAACATCAAGCTCTTAGAAATGACAGCCAGCAATGAAGAAGGCAGCGCTGGCAGAGGAGAAGAGCAGACAGAAAGCACTTACTTAATCTTTTCGTTTCAACATTGTGTCGCTGACATGAGTTTAGTTGTTGGTCTTAAAATGAAATGTCCTGCAGTGGAACAGCAGTGAGTGAATCTGAAGTGAGTTTGTGTTACATCTATCCCTTTTATGATAATGGTTAAACCTAAAACTGATTCAGGTAGTTGAGGTATGCAAGTTTTAGTAGAAGTAAGGAACGTATAGTTTGATTTAACATTGATTTGTTGTAATGAAAACTGTTAATGTGCCAATCATGCCATCACAATGCACAAGAGACAATTCAGTCAGATCATGCAGTCAGATTGGTTAAAATACTATCTAAGCAAAACCAGCTGATTGCATCAAGTCATTGACCTTGCAGGCTACACTCTTCCTAGATGACCATGTGGCCACAGCAGACATTCCCTTGCAGTGTTTCACTGACTCTTCATTAATCACTCACATAAAGCATGAATGCAGTGAAAGTGGGGAGGAACAACTCAATTTTAACATGGAGAAACCTCTGAAAGAACCAGGCTTAAATTGACCTTCTGCCAAGACTGAAAAGAGAGAAAAGAGAGAGGCAGAGACATAAAAGGAACAAGAAGCACTGATCTATAAGTAGCTTGTATGATAGAAAAGCTAAAAGTAAACTAGTTCCAAAGGTGGCTCTGCCTAGGAAGGAAACAATTAAGTAGACAAGCTCTGAGGCAGCTATCATGTCAGAAGCGATGAAAGAGAGCACATTAATTATGACTCAAGTCATTGTGAAGTGCTTTGACAGAAAATTTTATCATCACATTTCACTTGAATATTGTAACCCATAAAAACTTATTTGCCTTAAAAATGTGCTGCACCTTACACCAACTCTACAACACTGTATGTACATTTTGGAGACAGGAAAAGATTTGCAACATGAGGTGAGGGGGGAAACTGCAGACTGACGCATCGTAATTCCTTTCAGATATTTGCTTTCACTTAATATGAAACTCTAATTATAGATTGACTTTATCAGACCTGAAACAGTGGTGTGAGATATGTTCTTACTAGTGAGCTGTTACTCTCTGTAAAGACTTATTAAAAAATGTATACAAAAATGAGCAGCTTAAATTTTACTTTAACGTCAATGTGCAATATAGAGTAGCCTACCCAAACAGCTATATTAGCATGCTATTCACGGACTGTACCTTAGCCCTATGCCATTCTTTCCTGACATTCTGGCCCTTAATGTACAACTTTTCAGAGCTGAACCTCTGCCCACATACAATGTTAAATATATCAATAGTCCTGGCTGTCATTATTAGCGGCACACAGCAACACAAACATGTTACGCAAAGCACTGATGATTGTTTTGCTATGGATAATTCTATCTAAGCAAATAAGCAATTCACGACATCCATCACGGGGATGGATTTTGTGAATTTCTTATTTCAACTGTTGTGTATATTAGCAGCGACATAGGAACCAAGATGCTATGACCAGAAAAAAATTGATTGACAGATGACCGTTGATATATGATTGGCCAAATTTAGGTGTACAGGCTGATGTATAACTTACTGGTCTGCATAAGATAACGAAGAAAAAAAACCCACAGATAAATGACAGGATTGTTTTTTTTTAAACAGAAATTTTCCAAATTTTGCGACAATATAGTCTGATAAAGAGTATATTTACTGTATTTACATGTTTAAGCCAGAATGATTTGACATTTAAATATGACTTCCCTACCACTTTAAACTAAAACTGTTCAGACTTTGTCTTCTGTAACAGTTAAAGCTTCTCCAAAAGGTATCTGGCATGTCTACAATCTGAACAGCTTAAAATGTAACTGTTGTTTGAAGGTGCCAATTGTTCTTATCTTCCTAAAGCAAAATGGAATGGATAGACCAAGGTTATGCTTAAAATGGGTTACTGCATCTGATTTTTGCTATTGGCTAAGCAGGGAATAGGAGGCAAGTTAGAAGAACTGACGGGCAGCGGTGGCTTCTCAGGGACTGACGATAAATGTCATGATATTTTTAAAATGTGAAAGGAAAAATAATTGATTGCCTCTATTTCTGCAGCAGACTAGCAACCTGCCCAGGGTGAACCCCGCCTCTCACCCATAGACTGCCAGAGATAGGCACCAGCCCCACCACCACCCTGACGGAATAAGTGGGAGAAGATGGATGAATATTTACATCTAAAAAAATTATGCAAAGAAATGCAATTCCCTGAAAATTTGATAAGTCTGTGTCTTCGGCAGGCCTAGAACCAACACAACTGCCAGTGTTGCAAGGCAAGGGCTCAAACATGTACAGCTGTAAAAATTCTACACCAAATGAAGCTTCTGCCGCCCTGGTGTCCTCTTCCACAACATCTTTGTCCCCTCTTTCCTCCTCTAAATAAAAATTTATGATGAAGGAGACTCCACGACCTCCTACACAAAACTCTCCTCCTTTTGCATGTTTCCACTCTCCATAGCCTTCCTTGACAGTGTTGTTTCTAAGTCACCAATTTAGTGCTACTTGGTCCCAATGGAATTTCCTATTGAGAACCTACTAGGACTAAGTTACTAACTGGTTAGCAACAATGCTTCCGAGAAAACAGCCACAATCAAACTTGCTTACAAACCTTCCACCACAACAATCCCACCCCCTTGATAAACGACCAATCAATTTCACTTTATTCACTCGTGTAATGTCGAGCACCACTCGGGAGAATTGGGAATTGCAACAGTTGGAACAGCTGCTTCCCTATGACTTTAATGATTTGAAGGTTGTTCTAAGAATGATAAAGATGCTTTAAAAAGCCCAAAACAATGCTCTAGGGGAGGCTTTCTGCAACCTGTTTTGGACCTTACACAAAGTGAATGAAATAGCAAGGATAAAGAAGAACTTAACAATTCCTCAATTTCTACTCAAATCCACATTTTAGACCTGTGGACCGTTTGGTTTAAATGAAAAACACAACACGATCCTAAACACATTGAATAATAGTTTAGAAATAATAATAACTTGAACCATTCATGTAAAAAGCAACTCAAAAACAATAGTCAAATTATGAATAAGGAAAAACAACTAATTTAAATGAGCTCTGTCATTTCTAACAGGAGGAAATGGATGTGGTTTTCTATCACCAGCACAAGGATCAAATGTCTCTTTTGTACACTATTATAAATCAACTCTGGAAAAGCATAATACTTGAAACAAATCCTTAATTTCACATTTAGCTGAGTGACGAGTATATGTAAACCCCTGGCCCAACCTTATATAATTAAGACAGACAGTTTGAAACAGAAAAATTTCCAACATCCACCAGCCTGATCTGGAATGTTATACAACTGAAATAAAGAGAGATGTGTTACATTTCACTTGCTGCTGAACCAGAAAGGCTGTTTTCAAAAGATAAGCCTCACGTCTGTGTGTGCCGGGCATTTCAGAGGAGTGAATGCTGTCAAGACTGAATGGAGGCACTGCAGTGGTCTGAGGTACTGGTCAGTGCAACAGGGCAGAAGGAGGAGCCATAAAAAGCTGGTTTTACAAGGAAGGGCACAATAAGTATCTCACAATAGTTACCCATGAATGTAGCTGTTCCCTTGAAAAAATACTCAACTGTTTTTAGTATACAGCAGAAAAGAAACTATTTATATTTAGAAATTTTTGGTTCAGCTCTACACATCCTATTCTTGTTGATTAAGGAATTTTTATTGCCTTGGTTTATCTTGATTAACACAGTTGCTAAAAATGAAATAAATCTTTCCAGTCATCTATCCTTTGTTTAACTGTTTGGAGGTTGCAGTAAGGATGGTGCCTGTCATATGTCTTCTTGTTACAACCTAATAGTACCCACTGCAAAACAATGCAATTGTAAAGCCTTTCAGTATGATTCATTTGTTAATATTTATATACAGTTTTATAATAGTTTAATACCTAACAAGTTCTTTCTGTTTAATGCACAATGTTTCTGTCAATTTTCTTTTCATACATTGCAGTGTATAACCTTTTTTTGACTTATTCACCCCGTTTATTTGTTCCAGACAAGCTGACGATAACATTAAAATGTATGTGTTATTTTTAGCCGTAGAATTTCTCGGAAATAGCATCGTTCCCTAATGAGAATTAAATGATTTCTTGTTGCAGTCATTATTTTCCATTATGGGCAATGATGCACTTCTTTAATAATAGGGCTACATTAGTTTCATTCTTCAGTGAATTCATACAACTGTCTTCTGGGATACAGCATATCCTATTCAGTAATTTCATGATTTCCTATTGGACCAATTTAGACTTTGGATTAAATTACTGGATTTAAATTGACAAAATAAAAGAAAGCCAAGCAGTGGGTTTTCTTAACGTGTTAAGGGATAGTTATATATTTGCTTTAAATGGTTGGTTGGTTTCTTAAATAAACAGTTATCACATAACTTCTTTTGTATGTTTTATCCTACCATTAACCTAATAGGCTTTGAAAACAGACGTGTTTTAGATTAAAAGCCTCTTTTTAAAATAATTTTTTGAGCAAGTATTGAAAACTCATTTTATTAGGCCAGATTTTAGCATTGAAAATGTATCTTTACTAGCTTTATGTGATTGTCATGTCTTCCAAGTAATTGAATGTTGCTTTGTCATTATTTGTAAGAGGAAATACATCCTAATTAACAGAGAAAATAATAGAAAAATCAAAATCAGCATCAGTCATGATTGCCATGTCTTTGGGTTCATAAATAGGAATTGAAGTTCAGTTCCTCTTTGAATGGATCAGAGAATGAATGTTAATTTTAAACTAAGACATGGAAAGTGTTTATCTGTATAGCACCTTTGAGTAACAAGAAAATCCAAAGTTGAAAATATAGCTAGAACGATAATGCATGTCTTTGTTCAAAAAGTCTTCTTTGGTTACAGTCTTTCACTATACAACAGCTTCATTTGATTATAGTTGCAAGCTACACAGTGCAAGATTTCCTGTGTTTGCTAAATTCTCGAGATTCCAGAGATCTACTGAGTTCTAAACAAACTGTTCCAGAAGGGAATACATGTTTAGTTGAATTACATCCTCTTTGGTGTAACTGGATATGCAGCAATGCTTAAAATGGGTTTTATCCTTATCAGATACTGTACCTGCAGAACCCCCCCCCCCCGCACAAAAAAAAAAAAAAAAAACTATATTTCCTTTCACCTTCACAAAAAGACTCTGGTTTCAACTATAGAAAATATCCTATGGATGTGGTTTAACAATGATCAATGTTGCTTTTGTTTCAGATATAACCTTTGGGATTGTTCCCATTGAAAAACACCCTTGGATTAAATCTGACGATTTTCCTGAAAAACTGTTTAGAAAGCTTTAGGCAGGCCTGGGTGATCTCTTCAGGAGAAATTGGTTGCATTTTAAACCTTACAGTACTCCTTAGTTCAGACAGGACACAGGGGACTGCTGTCACACATGGAACTCAACCAATACTTCTCAGAAATTCCTGTAGAAGTGTGGCTGTTGGCTCCTTTACAGCCTCCCTGACCTGGTTCCATTTTGTCCTTTTGAATTTTGAATAAACTCATGTAATCCAACCCACTTCAGCCTTATATATGAAGAACTTTAGGAAACAAAAAGTTGGACCAAACTTGAGCATTTTATATATGTTATCAATATAATACAAACAAACAAACAAACCAAAAAAAAATAAAAAATACAAATAAGACAACGAAATCGAACTACTATGGATATTTAAAGCCCACACAAAATGGTGTGAATTCAAAAGAGATTTAAAACCATGAAGGAGGAAACCTTCCTATGTGCAGCAGCAGGCTGTTCCAAAGCTTGGGAGCAGCTACAGAGAAGGTGCAGTCTCCTTTGAGCTTCTGCCCAGTTCTTGGCAATGACAGGAGCAGCAGGTCAGCAGATCTGAAAGAATAAATGACGCACATATAGCAGTAAAAGTTCAGAGATGTAGGGAGGGGAAATACAACTTAGAGACAAATTGAAAAAAAGAAAATGAATCGTAAATTAACAAGCAACCACTGAAATAAACACCAGTGAAATGTATTAAAATTAGTGTGTGGCTAAACAAAGATATGAAACAGGATTTTGTAACATTTGGAGATATACAATGGAGAACTGATTGACAACTCAAAATACGGTGTGCAATAGAAATTCAGGCTAATGGTGATAAAAAAAACTTTAATAACTGTTTAAAAGTGCTTTGACGTCCGCATTGGCTATAATTGGCCAGCCATCAGAGCTGAAAGAAAAAGTAAATCCATTATGTTTCATGATGTCAGCACTGATGCCTGGTCTGATAACTAATGTCACACAGCTGCATACTTCCTCCCAGTTCTCATTATTCACTTATTTGATCCATCTGCATTAGTCTCTCTTTAACCAGCCTTCAGACTAGTCATCAGTGCAATTATTTCAAGCTGTAGGTGAGACTTATTCTAGCATTCCTGTGTTCTGATTACCTGATCCTGACCTATTCTGCCTCCCAACCCCTGAGCCTGCCTAGTCCTGTCTAATCTGCTTGCCTGACCTGTCTTCTGACTCCTGTCGGATCCCTGCCTGTCTGTGTATGGTACCTGGATCTGTGACCAGACCTCCTGGCTCTGATAACTGAGCACGCCACTGACGTCGGCTTTGGCTTTGCCTTCTGGGTGATCCTGCCTATATGTGTCTGCTTGGTTCTGATCTCCTGCCTGTCCTCCGACCACCACACACAACACCACGTTCCAGCTGGTCGGCTGGAACCATCCTCACCCTCTTTGATTTAGGTTTCTTTAGTATTGTATGTTTTATGTGTGTTCTTTCATGTAACAAAAGCTAATATATATCTTATTTGTAATGCTATCTTGATCAGATTTTAAACGTTTTTAACATTTTTTGCATGTTTCTATACATTTTGATGTTATTTTCATTATATGTCAGGTATATAGTTGCGTTGTAAAAACCCAGTTAAAACAATCAATCGTTTGTCCTCATCTTTAAGTGTTGTAAAAGATCAGGTGCCTAAAACTACATCTACCAAAGGGTTTCTACCTTTGGAACCAGGTTATTACAGCTTTGTGTGTTACTTGGTATTTTAACTGTGATATGTTAAACACACATCACACTGAAAATAAAAAAGGCATTTAAAATAGATGTATCATGTTTTCATGTTTTACTTTTTGTCCTTTTGTTTTTTAATTACAGCATAAGGCACATTTACATAGTGCTGCACAATAACAACAAAAAACAAACATTTTAAAATATTGAAAAAATATTTTCTGTTGTAATAGTTATACTTTATATTTGATATTAGTTTATCTTAAGGGCTCCTGTATATTCACTGTACACCGATTGGTGTAAAATTCCAAAACAACTAACCTTTTATATTTCATTGCTTTTTTAACAGAACACGAGCTTCTCTGTCTACTAAAATATATATTCTTAAAAATACAGACCCACCATATTAATATCCTAGGATTTAGTTTAATGAGATGATCTTTGCTGTTAAGATGGAGCTGTTAAGATTTGTTACAGCAGAGATAACACTTCTTGTTTATTTCAGGAGCTGTATGAAGTCGTTCTTTGACACTTTTAGCTGATAATGAGCTCTGCTGTGCTGTCATACAGGTTGTGTTGTTGGAGGCATACTGGATAAAAAAAAAAAAAAAAAAAGTTTCCCAGATTTTGGTTAATGTTAATGTTTAAATTATACCTCAATAAATTTTTTTCATTTCCTCTAAGGTGTATTTAGAAAATTAATTGGTTTTATGATTTTTAAATGAGCCACCTTTCTTTAGAGAGGTGAAGGAACAGTTTGACATGTCATCTGTTTTGCTTTTAACATAAAACGCAGACGATTTCATCTCTTGAGTTTTCTATCGAATGCTTTTTGAAATCGACATTTCTTTGTAGGCTGCATACTTTTCTTACATTCCTCTGTACCTGTTTTTCTTCCAAGGATGTTTTATTTCTTATACATGTGTTTCTAAGTTTCTTTTCTTCCAAGGCTATTTTATATTTTGCATTTTTCATCTAAGCGTGTTTGATATACTTTAAGTATGTCTTTTACTGGTGCTTTATATTTTGTGGAGCAGGTTTGAGTGAGTGGAGACTTTTTTCAAATTCTGTCTGCATCTAGATTCTTGATTACATTTTTTGGAAGAAAGAATCAGGCTATGCTTTGGTAACATTAAAGGTGATTAGACTAAATCAACAATCTAAACTCAGTTAAGAGCAAAACTATAAAACCTTTTACTCAAGTATGAGTAAAACATAACCATAAAAAAATAGTTCAAGCAAAATCTCTTACGTCTCTCTCTCTCTGCTTTTTGTCATAGTAGCTTCATCTGGTCTGTTCCTGTTTGGCTGTGACACGATCCTGGAGAGAAATATCAGCTGTCCTGCTGCCATCAACACCTTTGTTTATAGATGTTCGAGCTCTGCCTGTTTTTCAGTGTAGTCTTGTTTTTCTGACTGTGACTGGATGGATGTGCTTGCTTCGTCCTCTGACATGGGAACTAGCTCGGAGCTTGTCTGTCTGGCTGTGTTTTCTGGATGGGCCGCCTGTGGAGCTGGTCAACAGTTGCCTTTTGTATCTCTGCTTCTTTCTGTATGTCTGGCTCTGTCTCCTTGTACCCCAGTCTGCCTCGCAGATGGCAGCACAAACTGAGTCTGATTCTGCTGGAGGTTTTTTCTTGTTAAAAGGGAGTTTTTCCTCTCTACTGCCGCTACAAGCATGCTTGGTGTGAGGGATTGTGTTCGACTAAATGTGTCGATGCAACCAACTGCTTTTTTAATAAATTGAAAACTTTGAATCAATCTGACAGGATAATCTGTTTGAAATGTCTCTATATAGGGCCTTGAGATGACATGTGTTGTGAATTGGTGCTGCATAAATAAAATGAATTGAATAAAATAACTCAATAGTAAATAAGTAGTTTGTGAAAAAAGCTACACAAGTACTAAGTAACCTGATCAAAATGTGAATTGAAAGTTAAACATTTTGTAATCAGACAAGCAAAAATAAAAAGGATAGCTTAAAATTCTTGTATCTGAAAGACTTAAAAAATGTATACCACTAAAAACATATTAGCAAAATATGAAATTCAGAAAGAAGACACACATTTCCAATTTTCCATATTCTTCAACATAAAATGTATAAAACTTGTATGTTAATGTCAGGGATCTAAGTGAAACCAGGGTATGATACGTTCAGTGATATGATAAATAGTTTACTATAAATTCACTTTCCTTATATTACAGCTGATAGGAAATATCAATAAAGCAATGAAGCTTTTGTAAAAACAGGAATTCCTACTTAAAGATAAGTTTTATGTTTATGTGCTTGATACATCTTAGGTTAAGATTAAACAATAAAGCTCATGTCACTGGGCAGAGTTGGGTGAAATGATATACAAATAAGACTAGTGACACTTCAAATCAAAAAGAGGAGTGGATTAAAACAACCCCTTAAAGTATATGATAGTTATTTTATTTTAACTTTGTGAATGTAACTAGTTTTCCACCTCTGCTTAAAAGCAACACTTTAAGTCAAAGATAATAAAATTACAATAGATTTATTGAGCTCTATTAGATTAAATGGTAGAAAGAAGCTAAATAGATTTTCTCATGAAACCTTTTTATAGAAGCCTTGACATTTGTTTTTTGAAAAAAAAAAAAAAAAAAACTCATTAAACCTTCCTCAATCCCTAATATGGTTAGGATGGAGGAAGTGTGTTCAACTTTTGGTTCAACACTAATTCAGTCAACAGCTTCCCTCTAACCAAGAGAAAAAAAAACAGTGAATCCAATACAATGGACAGGTTGTCTAAGGAGGATCTTACTCGGCTTTTCTCACACAACTTTGTTTTTGCTACATCTGTGCTTCATCAGTGGAAAACAAGTGTGTTCTTGCCTGTGAGTCAGAATCTTTCAAGCAGAGAACACAAGAACCTCTTGTGTTTTCAGTCCCATACCTTCTAAAAATTTAAGGAGTATGAGTAAATAAAGTATGAAGCAAAAATACATTAATGTCATATTTAGCTTCCTTCTATTCAAGTTTGAGTATACTGATACTAATGACTTTTTTAATAGTGTTGCATGCTTGGCCACAGCTGGATAACTGCCTGCCTCGATGTCTTGGGATGTGGAGCATATCACTGGCTTTCTGCCCTCAGACAATGACATTCAGTGTTTTTCTCTGTGACCCCTCTCTGCAGGCCCCTGAACGTGGGCGCCAGGTCACAATGCTTCTCTGTGCCCTCAGACGTATGGCATTCTGGCACCAGTGTCGTACTGGAAAACTCTCAGGGTAGCGTCGCAAGCCAAAAGCCCTCAACCGTTCCAAATCCCTGGATGGCGTCCTCCAGGCCTGAGACTCAGCTTCTGAAAGGTTGAAAGAGAAACCTCTCTAATGTGAAAGTGCATTAAAGTATAAAAGCATTGTCATAGGAAAGTGCTTATTCATTGTTAACCTTTTGACAGAGTACAGCCACAAACAAAAGAAAGAGGCTTTATTGTGAAGTAGAACGAAAATGATTCTTGACTTTTAAAAAAAAAAATATATAAATAAAACTGCATGCATTTCACATTAAGTGCTCTAAGTCAATACTTATAGAATCACTTTCTGCCACAATTATAGCTGCAAGTCTCTAGGGGTAATGTCTCCACCAGCGTTGAAACATTTATTTTTTTTCTCACTCTTATTTGAGCGACGGATCTTACTTAGTCAGGATAGGTAAAGAGCATCAGCGACCACCAGTTTTTGGCAATTTTGCCACTGATTTTCAAAAATATTCTTGCCTGGAGCTTAACTTTGTTTGAATGCATTTTTCTGAGGCTGCACAACAGTCACCAATTCTGCATAGAGTTTGCCTGTTCATACTGTATATGTGTGTTCACTTCAGGTATTTAGGCCTTCTCTCATGATCCACAATCTTGCATGGTTGGCTGATTGGTTGCCCCATTAAAACATGTTGAGGTTTGATAATGATGCCAATAACATGGAATATTGCAGAGCACTGCAGGTAGGAATTTCTAGAGTGAAAAATGATTTTCTATTGACTGCTACTGAAAACCTCTTTAAACACACTTTTCCTCATTAGCCCTCCACACTGACACTAGATGTCTCAGTCTTTCTATGAGTTCCCCCATCAGTGGCTTTCATTGATCCCAGATCACTAAGACACAGCACCTGGCAGTCAAAAGGTGGCAACAAGATCCTGATTGCTTTGTGCAAAAAAAAGAAGAAAGAAATCGAGGGAATGAGGCCACATTTGATTCAATCACTGAGGTAAGCAGAAACTTTAAAAGCAATAGAAGTTCTTAGTGTTCAAACCTCTGCTTGTGTGTTTCTAATGTGGCTGACAGGATAGCAGGAAAGAGGAAACACACTGAGGAACAGTAAGAAAGGAAGGACAGAGGCAGAGGATGGTTTTAGCGTAAAAAGCAGGTTGATAAAAAGGGGCGAGCAAAAGAATTCTGTGAGTGAAGGGATGGAGATTGAATTTCCTCTTCACAGGAGAGAACACCGCCTGCGAGCAAACAAAAGAATGAAAAGATGACCTGCTGGTGTTTTCTTGCTGACGTTTGGACAGTCCCCTGTCTTCTCAATGGCAGCCCTTACTTCTCCCTCCCTTTTTTTCTATCACTATCTAATATCAACTCCTAAACTATTACTGGACTGCCAAAGGGGTTGGCATGTGCCAAGTCAGCACACAGACGTTAAAGAAGACCTGTTACAAAGCATAGAGCCGGCTGAAAAAAACATCTAGTTAAGATTTTAAAAAATGATGAAGCAAAAATCCGATGCATCAATGCAGAAATTAATCTCTAAAGATGGTTAAGCTGATTATTAAATATGCTGAGGCTGCAGATGTCTACGTGCAGATGTGCGTGTGCCTGTTCATCTCCTATCTTGAGGGCATACCACATCTCATCAAAGCAAAAGCAGATTATAGGATGAATCGGTGTTTCTCTGGGATATAGATGGAAAAAATATACGAATGAACGTAGAAACAATGGCATTAAAAGGAAATCTGTTTTGGATGTGTTTATTCCTGAAAGCTATTAAGGGTAGCATGCTCATACTGTCTGAAAAAAATATTTTCCTAGATGTTTTACTAAAAGATACGTTAATGTACGTGGCCAACACAAAGGATGAGAGCTTTGTTTTGTTTATGGTGGCTTTACTGAGAGAAAAGAAAAGAGTTGTTAAATCAGTTGGACTTATCAGCTCTGAAGGGGATTTAATCTCCAAACAATAACAAGGAATTTTTATCTGTTGCTTTTTTTGTCTCCAGTGCCTACAAGATTGCATCTTAAATACATCGCGTAATCATGTGAGATTAAATGGTTTTTACATTGTTAATGTGCTGTACAGGAATATTAAATCTGAGATTGTTTAAAATTGGCCCTTTGATGTGAAGTCTCTGCAGGGGGTAGTGCTTTTTCCGTGTTTCCTGTGTTTTTATCACCACTTCCCTGCTTCAGGGTCCCTCTGTGTGTTTTGAAATAGGATATTATAACCTAAATGAAAAAGTGGGGCTGCCTCGCAATGCGCAACACATGGCGGCAGATGTGTAGAGATATCTGAGAAGGAGCCAAAAGAAAAATAAGACCAACATAGTTGGAATTAAGAGAAAAAACAAATAGGGAATAGCCCGAAGATGATAGAAGAATAAAACAAGACAGTTGATAGGTTTTGGAAGCTGGGCGTACAAAAGAGGGGAAAACAAGTGAGAAAAAGAGGGTTTAGAAGTGAAATGGAGAGGAGTTTAGAGGCTCTCAAACACTTTTCTCCTGCAGCACAGCAGATGCCACATTCTGTCTGGCACGGTGATCTGTGGCCTGCGCTATTTATACCCTCGCTGTGTCACTTCAGGGCCAGTACAACACACACTACACAAAGACAGCCTCACACACATTAAGGATCAGAAATTTGTAGCCCCCCTGCTTGACTAAATGAAGCAATTTAGAGAGTCGCTCTGCATGGTGCAAGGAAGGAAAACAATATGAAAGCACAGAGACCAAATGCAGCCTCATTGATGTACACAGAGTTTCTGTAAAATGTATTAGCTTCCCTGTAAAGATGTGCAAACTACCTTAATATGAGTTCATCTTTCATTGTAGTTAGAAAAAATCTAGAAGCACATTTTTACAAGAAAGATCCAAACTTTCATCAGATGAAATAAATAAAAATGATCAGTTTTTGCAAAATCATTATTTGTCCAAAAATTGGTACAACTAACAATAGCATTCTTTTCAACTTACATAGGTGGTACTTCAAGAGGGGAGCCCCGCTTATAGCATTGATACTATCAGGCGCTGTATGCTGACCTGAGGAATCATTTAGAATAACTTATATGCATCAGCTCTTTAGGTCACAAAGTCCATGATGTGATAATAAAATAAGAATAAAATCTCCTGCTCTCTGCAAGAAGATCTTGATCAAATCAACACATAGACAACACAGACAAACGTCAACCTTATTTCCTGGGTTTCCAATATTTGCAGACCTTCTGTTTCCTATATAAACCCCTGGGTTAAGCTAAAGAGAAGAGTGCAATGAACCTGGATAGTCAATAGTATCTGTTATGGATCCAGTTCTCTATATGGTACAGATATGAGAAATATTTGCAGCAGACCATAACAACTGATAACCTCAAAGTAAAGGTTTGATGTATTTAACACCACAGTACAAGCGTGACTTTAAGCTATGCTTACCACAACAGAATGTGTTTAAAGTGTTAAAATATTCATTATGCATCAGGTTTATTCTGATTTTTTTTTTTCTCAATATCTTTCAAGTGTACTTTTTTATTGCCAAAACTTCTCTTTCGTACACTAAAGAAAGCAGAAGGCAAAAAGAAAGCAAACTGCAGTTTGGCTAAGATGTGGGAAAACAGAGACCTTTTGGATCACCCTGGTTACTTGGATTAACTGCCACAACTTACATCAGCTTTCAGCCTCACAAAGAGACTGGGAAACGAATACAAGAGGCTCCAGTGAAAGCAGAGAGCACAGTGAAAAGGGAAAATGCATTTAAGTAAGAGAACTGTGACCTCAAAAGGTAGAAAAATCACTGAGCTTCAACGTCTTTGTCTTCATCAAACAACTGGTATTGAGAATCGCCTTATTTAGATTGTTTAATTCTTTCTGGGTCATCACACACCTTCACCGTCTTCTTGTAAGTTAAAAATAAATCTAGCAAAGCTTTACTTAAAAAGCTTAAAAATAAATACAAATATTTTTAAACACACCAAATGTGTAATCTCATTTGTAAACCTATGTTGTATTGTTAAGAAGCAGCACAACTGCATGCTAAATGGGCTATCTTTGTAATCAATCAGCCCAAATGTTACAGAGGCAAAGCAGGCTTCATTACACATTCGTTTGCAGAGGCGATGCAATGCCACCCATCCATCAACTTTCCACACCGAGGGTCCCCTTGCAGTAAAATGTTAGATGTTTTGGAACGCCTGAGCTTCTCGTATACAAATACCAACACACTCCTACGGAACATTGTAACCTATTAAGTGTACATACACAAAGTCACCCAAACAGATTGTACTAAGATGGAAGGAGGTGGCGTTTAAGTGCTGGGATATATTATGCATGCAGTAAAAAAGCAATCTTTGAAGGGTCACCTTTGATATCATGGAAGATAAAATGGTTGATTGTGTTTGTGGGATATTTCTTGAATGACAGATGTAAACGTAATAGAAGTACAATGGATTCCTGTGTTTTTTCCTTACTAATCTGTGTGTAAACGTGGTTAAGCAAGCCCTCTGAGGTACGGAGCTGTAGATTGAGCCGGTTGCACCCCATGTGCGTTTGTTGAAACAACAACCGTGTCCTTCTCTTTGAAGTGGAAACTATCACCCCCTCCTATCCTCACTCCACACCCCCTGCGCTATCCATCAACAAGCCATAAATCTAGGCTCTCGTCTAAGTTGCATGTGCCTCTGAAGTTCAGGAATGCCCATGTGAGATTTGAGAACCCAGTGAGTTATGGGGGTGGGACACCTGGGAGGGGTGAAGGAGACGGGGAAACAGAAGGGGGGCTGGAGGGGTTGGCATGATTACACCTATGAAGGGCAACACGCTGACAACAACCAAGACAGATGGATTAGTTCTATTGAACAGCTATCTTTCACCTTTGAATCATGAAATAAGTGTGAAAAATACAAGCCTGCTGCTATGCACAAGCTCACGTATTCGTCTTATTTTTACCAGACCAGGAGTGTGAAGGGCAAGGCTGCATGTCCAAAGGCAACTTCAGATTGTAATAAGCTGTAGAAAACAAAAGGGTGAGACAAAGAAAGGGTAGAGGTATGTTTTTCAAAATGGCAGGAGGTTATAAAAACAAAACATGGCCGGGGTCACTGGGCCTTGCTTGATTTCTGATCTTCTGCAGCAAGTTCGCATTCCTCATGCTTGCGCACTCAGAGTCCGACCTATGTTTGTGGCAGTGATCAGCAGTTTGTTTGAATCTGTTTACCAGCTGTGTTTTCCTAAGCTCTCTTTCAGCTTCCTGCTGCATGGTGCACAAATGCAGGATGAGTGTAGAGACAAATAATTTGTCAGGAACCGTTTCATTCCAGACGGTGAAGAAAACAGCTTTACAAATTATGACAAACATTCAATCTACAGCACTGAATCCTTTTATGTCCATTTTAGTCAATCCATTTGAAACAATTCATTTGAGGTAGTTCTTAAAAATCCTTAACACATTGTTTCAAACAAAAAAAAAAATTGTTTTATTAAATCTACATCTTTTACTCTAACATTAACCAGTCTTGATTTAACAAATCCTGAACATTTTTTTTGTTTTTTTCTTTAAGTTGTTCGGGTTTAACCTGGCAGTAGCCAGATAGATGTGTGTGGAACTGAGATGAGTTTTATGTTATCAATCTGGGATTGCTGCCATTCAATCTGTCTGTGAAAAGGAGGGACGTTTAGTACAATACTTTNAAAAAAAGATCGTTTACAGACCCCCGAAACGCCGTTTTCGTATGGATGAGAGGCTGGTTTGGTGAAAAATTTGTGCGTTTAGGCCAGGGTTCGTCTTCGTGTGGACGGGGCCTTAGTCCGGTTTGCCACCCAAGTTAAAATAGGGGACAAAAAATTTAAATGAAAGGTGAACATACAGATGAGTGACACAACCTACAGGTCATAGCTTAAAACGCTTCCTCCATGCAAAACTGCCTCATTTCTAGGAGTCCCAAAGTGAAAATAAGTTTAAATTTAGCCTTAGATTTGTCATTAATCTACATAGATAAAATTTAGAGAAGCACACATTTGGTGTTAAAGATGCTTTTTAATTAATGATCAATAATGAAATAATACTAACAGCAATAATTTTTTTTTAGAAAATTAAAAATTAAAAAAATATTTAATTAATTTTCCAGTAGAAAGAGGAACTGCTTTGTGATCAAGGCATGAATGATTAAATGTAAAATTTTGGTGGAATACTGATACATTTTCAAACTTACCACATATTTTTCTCCTGACAGTCAAAGCTAAAATTTGATTTACTTAAAATAACTTTAGCAGAACAAACCTGCTGGTGAGCAGGTTTGTTTTCTGCATTTGTAATGTCACTAAACCACACTATAAATTTGATCAATAAACGCCCACCAGAAAATATTAAACTAAAAATAAGTACTTGTTTGAAATGAGATCATTACTCAATGTTAAAATAAACGGTTAATCTGATCTTCCATAAAGTCCAAATACAACAAACCAGTGCAAATCTTATTACAAAAATCTATTAAGGAAATGCACTGACCCATTATTCTGCTTGAGAAATGTAATGCCATCCTCAGATGAAACTGTTTCCAATCCAGTTAAGTGCAACATGAAGAATAAATTCAATGATTGTTCCATCGATCTGATCAAAGAATGAATGCGTTCTCAATGATTTGTTATTAAATGAACAAGTCATTTATCTCTTAATCATTCTGCTGAAGCCACTCATCTGTGTGGAATGTCTTAAATGACAAGTTTACAGATACCTAGATATTGTTTGCATTTTCCTCACATTTACTGGTAAAACAAGACCAACATATAAGTCCAGACAGAAATGATTACACCACTTTGTTGATTTCCTTGCTGGAGAGGTACAGTGCCCAACTCTGTACTTTTCAATTTCCTGATGGGGGGCCATAAATTTCCGCGATTAAAATTGACTCACTAACAGTAGCTGATCTTTCTGACATATTTCAAACCCCAAGAGTCAGATAAATCTCCCCGTTTTCTCTTTGAAAGCATCAATGATACAGAATTAATGAGGTGGTTCAAAAATCGAAGGAGTGGCGGAAAAATGAACAGAGTCAAAATGAGAGAAAATAGATATCTCCCATGTGGTAGACAGACCTATATTACTTTGGACTGTGGAACCCTAGGAAGATTTAGTTCCTGTTGCAGTGACATTGATTGTGTTGTGTATGTCATTGTAAGTAGAGCTAGATGATTAGCCCCCCCACATTCACTCAATCAATGCCCACAGGATCTCAAAATGACAATACTGACCCAAATCAGATAAATGGAAATAAAAAGATGAGTCAGAAAAGAAGAGTATTTATTGGAAAACTGAAGGAATTTGTGGAATATAAATGCGAATAGCAGCCACATCTCTTTGTTTAAGCCCTTTTCTGTCTTGGATTCAATTAGCTGATTATTAGATGGTATATACCAGCTGTAACCCGACCTTTTCTTCTAAGAGATGCCATTTATTAATATGATATTAAAACCAAGTGCACTAATTTCAGTTCTGCTGCCAAAGGAGGGGTATTAGACATTGGTATAGAAATAAACGCAAAAGCTTTGCTGTTTCTATTGCCCTTCGGTGCGGAAGGAATTGAACTTTCACACCATGTATTGTTTTCTTTCTGTTTAAGGTAATTTAAGAGTGTCAAGAAGTGCCAGACATAAATCCTTACCCTGCAGCCGTGTCACGATATAACTGTTGTTGCTGCTCGCGTGGGAAGCCAAGATGCCTCTGCCTTGTTATTTAAAATGAGTCAGGTTACAGGTAAGACATGTAATTGGGGTGGGGGTGGAGTGGGAACTTCCTGAGAGGGCCTTTGTAAAGAGTACCGTACATATTATCCAAGGCGATGCCTTGAAATAGAAATAGATATGTGGAGATTGTAAATTCAAAAAGAGAGAATGTAGACAATGTACATCAAGAAGATACAATGAATCTTGTTTTGTCTCAATATTCACTTCTTATACAGGAGACTCCACAAGCTGAACTGCTATGAAACTTATTTGTGACTTTACAAAATAGATGGACTCTCATGTTTCACATGGTCAGGGATTCTTGCCTTGTAACTCTCTCAAGGCCATTAAAAATGTTCTTTGTCATTGAGGAGTATTGGAATAATTCTTTGTGGATTATATCCTCTTGTGATCACTTTGTATAACAGTATGTACAACTTAAACCGTGAGCAGCTATGATAATGAAGTTTCTGCTGGTGAGATACTGACATTATAACCAGCAAGATTTAGAACTTTTTGAAAATTTAATTTCACTACTAGCTCTAAATTAGCAGCATCAAATTCTTCCATCATTCACATTTTCTTGCAAATTGTGGTTCATTTTTGCTGATGTGTTTTTCTTTTTCACTTGTCTGGAAACACACACATTCAGAGGTTGATTGCTTTTTCATCTCATGAGGGCTGCTAATTTCAATGGTTGTTCACTAAAAGGCAGGGGGGTTAATATTAGACGCTGAGTTGATTAAACTTTACTTTGTTGCCATTAAACAACAGATTGGGGGGGGGTGTTAATGTGACATACTGCTTGTATTGGATTTACTAAGCTAGTTTGAGCAGCTGCACTGAAATAATTATAAAGATTACAAAATAGTGACTGACAGATTAAAGTAGTGATGATTGTCATGAAATGGGACAGATGCAGTTTTTGTGTGCATTCAGGGTTAGATCAGTATAAAATCTTTAAAATAAACCCCTTGTTCGTAATTCTTAACTTTCATTTTTTGTTATATTTCAGCAGCCAAATATGTCTTTAGTTTGATAAGGTTAATTTGTAAGGGGCAAAGTTTTAAGAAAATAATTATTTTTAAGAAGAAAACTCAATGCTTGTTGTTTAAAAAACTAGAGCAAAGACTGGAGTTGTGTGCCTCTTTGTTCTTTAAAGAAATAAATATATACCTTGACTGCGTCACTTTCCTATAAAAAAAAAAATCCAGTAGTTGTTAAACAAAATTCTGTCACATTAATTAACAGTAATTCAAACTCTTACTGCATCCAAAGCTCAAAATTTGATGTTGGTAAAAATGGGACAGGACATCCAATAAGGTACCATATCTAATATATACTGTCACCCTCAGAAAGATTGTACCCAGCATTCGAGGCAGACAGATGATTGGAAAGAAGCAGACGAAGGAAGGCAGGATAATCCAGAGTCAAAGCGGGTGTCGAGGTGGTGCTCAGGATTCAGAACCAGGATATCAGAGATCCGAAGAGGTTCCGAAGGGAATTCCAGGACGCAGTCAGGAATAAGTTCCAAGTTCAGTACACAGAAAGGCAGAAATCCAGCAGGAGTCCAAAGTAGATCAGGTGAACAGATCAGAACAGAAACAGGCAGGCTCAGAGGTCCAGAGGCAAAAAGGGTCAGGATCAGGCAATCAGAAACACTCAGGTACGCAAGAGAACTCTCACCAAAAGCTTGAATAATCTGGCACTGATGGCTTGTCTAAAGGCTGGTTAAATAGAGACAGAAGCAGATGGATCAGATGAACGGTAATGAGAACTGGGCGGAGATAAGCAGGTGAATGAAATGAGTAATCAGACCAGACATTAACGCTGAAATCATTACATATACCTGTTGTATCATTTAATTCATTGCTTTTGATGTGATTTGATGTTACACACACACACATATATATATATATATATATATATATATATATATATATACTGATTATTGGCATCCTATTTATGAGCATTTAACTGTCCTAGCATAGGAGCATTGATTTTTGATCAACTTTTACTTTTCCTGGTTTAGGCTTCCCTATTCGATGTTTTATATACTGTATCTCAAAGGCAGTGAAAAGACCAGGACAAGCTTCTCCTCTCACATACCAACTGTATTGAATTTACATAGTTTTTCTTCAGAATATTTTATTATTTAAAAAACATGATTAATGTATTATTGTGATGAGTTTCCAATTGTGCCTTACACATAAATCTTACCAGATCTGACTATGCAATTGTACCAGATACATTTTTTTCACAAAAAGAACAACAGGATATTCACCCAAGCACAGCCTGGCATGCTCATCAATGTGAAAAAAGAACATCAGAGGACAACTAAAAGGGGATTTATTGAACAATTCCGCCATTAACACATTGACCCAGTTCTAAAACACTGTGCTATATTGGTATTTCATTGACATTCTAATTGAGGTTCCTACAAAGGCACTTAAAGCAACTATTTTGTACCCAGATGTTGATCCCTGATATGTTTTTCCAGCATAGTGACAAGTCTTAAACCATATTCTATTTCTTTCTATTTTGTCAGGATTTTGATTAGCTTAAATTAAAAACTGTAAGCATAAAATACACTTCTTAACTTACTGTATAAAGCATATGATACTTAACCTTTAGATCATTCCTATATGAAAAAGGCAGCTGACATTGAATTTAGTTTAATCAAACAAACTAACAGAGACACAGTTTTGGCCATTGTTTGTAAAGTGTAAAGTTAATATCTTGCATTAAAGTAATCCTGTTGATAATCTGTTTATATGCAATCTAACAAACAGCAAAATTATGTTTTATTGGGCTCTTTGTAAAACATTTCCTACAGTGGTGGATAATCCAGGTGCAGAGGGTAAAAAGCAGAGATCAGTTCCGACCATTTGAATTTCCAGCTTCACAACACAGACTGGGAGCTAATCGCTGCATTAAGTGAAGAGGATGAAGGAAAATTTGAAAGGGTTTTTATTTCTGGACCTGGATTATCCACTTCTGGTTTCTTGGAGTTATTTATTTTGGAATGAACTTCTTAAGTCCATTTCTTAACCCTTTAGCCGGCAGATCATTATTTGTTCTTAATTTATCTGTTGAACTGAAATGTCTGAATAACCATCATGCCAACATATTCCAATAACCAGCTAATAGTGAATTTGGGTCCACCTAATGTGGATATTATCTACATGGTATTCATACTCTGTTATAGTCAAATGGCTTTTTTAATGCAGAACATGAGACTAAAGTATGGGACTGCTTTGGAAATTATTTTTACTTTTAATCCAACATTTAACTTTACATTTATCAGTAAAGAAGTTAACATTCAGGAATGTTGACATCCAAGTTTCTGAATGCTGCATAATTTAAAGTTACATTTGGAAGAAAAGATAAAGAGGCTCTTCTGTCCTTTCATGGTGAGATATACTTTTGGAAGTCTTTTTTTCTCCTTCAAATCAAAAGTTCGCCTGTAGAAATAGATTTTCAGATTTTGTCAAGCTGCAAGATGAATAAATGTATTTTCTGAGCTTTGTCAGGCAGTGAACACATTTAATCAGGAGGCAGAATAAACACGTTCAACAATAGAAAATATGCGACTTTTGATAAAATGTCCGCTTAAGCTACTTCTGAGCTTAGCCTTTTAAATGCAAACTCTCGGGTTACATTTGATATCCATGCTCTAATGATTTCTAGCATGGTGGATTGGGCAAAGAAACAGATTTCATTCCACTGAAATGTCTGAAAGGTCTGATAAAAGGAAACTTGTGATAGAACGACTGTGTTGATGAATGAGTCAAATATGCACCAGTGTAAAAGCCTGGAAAGCTATTACCACTTTCTGAAGGATTACAGAAAAACGTCTGGCCGCTCAGAATTGCAAAGAAATGCAGAGTGAAAGTTGCTGTTCATATTATATTTTAAAAACTTCAAATGGGTCATTGGGGAGCTCAGTGGTTTTGAACTTTTAAATGTGAAAAAGATAATTGAAAGGCCAAACTATTATTTCAAGACTAAGCAGCAAGATGGTAATTAGTTAGATTGGCTCAAAACAAGACGATCTTAGGTTTGAATTCAAGCTAAGCCAGACTTTAAAGTTCACCTGTGCAAAACTGACTTAATTCTGTTTTATCCCAATGGTAAAAATATAATGGTTGGTTTTAGATATTATTTGCAAAAACAGCATAATATGATTAGAGAACATATTTCAGAGATGGGAATGGAAAATGATAAGCTGCTCAAGTAAACAGGTTTAAATAACTTTAAGATAAATGCACAACCAGTAGGATGTGAAGGAAAAAGCTTAATGTAACATCCAAAGGTAGAAATTCAGCCCTTTGATGATTTAAGAAGGCCTATTGTTATGGGCATAGTTACTCTACTGTCACAACTGGGAATCCAGTCATTCTTAAGAAGAATTCAGCGTCTAAGGAGGCAAGACTCTTCTCTATGGTGTTAGAACAGTTTGTCTGACTATCCTGAAACAATGAATTCATGGAATGGTACAGATGGTTTGAATGAACTAAAATACTTAGAGAGGTCATCTTGCCTTCTGCTGCTGATAAAATGCTGATGAGTTTGATGTTTAAATAAGAGAAGAGGTGGAAATGAGTATCATCTTAATTTATGTTCAACATTGATGCCTGTCCAATCCCTGGACCTCAGTCCAAGAGGTGACTGTCACTATGGTGTTTCTGAGACAATAATTCCTTTGGAACAATGGAATGTAGTCAAAATTGTCCTGCTTTGAGAAGAAGTTGCACACAACAATATATTGCTTTATCTTCAAATATGTTTTTCATTTTACAAAGTAAATTAGTTTGAAAATGAAATTCCTTCTTTATGTGTGTAGCCATTACTTTTATCCAAGATTTTATATTTTTTTCTTTCATATTATTTCTTTCAAACAAATGCTTAATGTTACTTTGTATTTCAAAACAGTTTTTTTTTTCTTTTTTTGGCAGAGCTTAAACTCAAGCCAACAGATTCAGCCGATATTATAACCTTTAAAATAGGATGAGCATAAAATCACATTAGGACTATCAACCTTAATCTATTGATAAAATAAATATTATAAAAATATGAAAATAGATAAAAATATTTTTTATTGTCCCACAGTTGGAATACAGTTACACATTCATACAAGTGACAGGCAAATTTAATTTTGCAGAAGCACAAAGGTAAACAAAAATATAACAATAAAACAAAACGTATTAGAGGCTGTATGGAAAGGGAAAATTTTCAATGAGAAAAAAATACTGTAGTGCTATAAAAGAAATTCATTCTCAGGAGAATGAATTTTTTATCAATTTAAGAATTTGGCAACAGAGAACATTTGTGAAAATTATTAAAAAAAAAACTGTGCAAAAAAAGCAGAGATGTAAAGTTATGGAATTAATTGGGAGAAGTGATGGTTATAAAGTGGTTGTTGCTTTCTTGGTACTCTACCGTCCTGACCACCATACAATAGGTGCTTCAGAGACACTCAGTTCAGTGTTTGCAGTCAAATGACAAACCTTACTTTTTTCTCAATGTACTCATCCTCAGTGTAAATACAGTCAATAATCAATAATCTTTATTGTCATTATCATGAGTAAAGCCTCAATTCTTCTTTATTTAATGTATCTGGACAATATCTCCTATACCAGTAATCACCCCCTTATGTTTTCATAGTCTATTTTCTTTCTACACTTCACCCAAATTGTCTTTTTAATTAATGCCTGTCATTATATTTTGTAAGTTACATTTAATTATCTCACCATAGCAGCTCACCAATAAATGAGAAGAAAAGCCTATGTAGCTGCTGTACAACATCCTGCTATGGCAGCAGAACATAAAATTTACATAGAAATGGCTAAATTATCTGACACTGTTAAAGCAAGTGGAAGACTACTGTGAGTACCTGCATGTGGGTCTCTATCAGGGTTCAGCCACTAGCCAACACTAACATGCAGAGAGGAAGTTTAGCTAGCAGGGAGGAATGTGCTGTTTCAGCATGTTGTTGGTATTTGTCATCAAGCATTACATGTCCTTTTGACCTTCTGTATATCGATTCCTCCTACCCTTCAGGCAAGGAGAGGATAAAATCCTCAACATATCCGTGAAACATGATGAAGGACATCAATGACATGTAGCAACCGTTTAGGTTTCAGGCATTTTATACTCTTAAAGTTTTTGATACATATTTTTCTGTAATCTGATAAAGTAGTTGTAGTACCTTAACCTTTGCTCATTTGCTCAACTTTACCCTGAACCCTTGGTCATATCTATATTTTGACCACAGCTGCACTTTAAGTAATGGAAATTTCATGAGAGTTGTACAAAATGAAATTTATTTTGGAAACACTCTGTGTATACAAAATGACAGTAAAAGTTGTCGAGGTCTAGTGTAAATCATATCCACTAAATTGGGCCAGTCAGTTATTTTCATTGTTCTGGGGTTCATTTGAGATCTCCCACCTTCACTTGATTCCTAAAATTTGCATAAGAATATCTTAATTAAAACCACATTCTGGGCTAAGTGCAGATGGCCGCCAGAAAGATGCATTCAGCTGTAAAATGATAGATTATCTCCACATGAATATGATCAGTTGTTCTTTTCCGCAAAAGAGTAAAACAAGACCTAAAAATAATTTCCATAAGCGGAGTGATTTGCATTTACATAGAAATGAATCCAAAGGCAAAACAGTTTGTACTTGAAAAACCTCAGTTGGATGTAATGAGACATCAACAAACATCACACTTAAGAATCTGAATCCATCAAAAATGTCCATCAATGCAGCGACAGTAAGGATGGTGAAGTACAAAACATTTAAACCAACGCTGTTATGGATCTGAGTGAGTTTAGATGGAATAAATTGAATAAATCAAAATTCTTTTATGATAAGAATTTAAATTATATCATTAAAGACCTTCTGCGACATCATAAACATCCTCTGAAGATGCTTTTGAAACTTGAATGATCATTATATTACAATTTAACATAACACTGTAGATCATTTACTAAAAAAAAAAAAATCAGGCTGAAAAGAAAAGTTGAGAACTTCTTAGCTAAAATGCTGCCATCATTAGTTTCTGCAGGCTCCGGGTTGACATTTTGTCGACAGAGCTTGAGGGACAAAGCATATCGAATAGGATGGAATTAAGTGATGAAATTAATCAGGATTTATTTTTATATATGCTATGACTAGCATGAAGCAAATCGTGTTAAGGAAAAATGAAAGCACTCTAAATTGAGGTTAAACAGTTCTTGTTTCTAAAACAGTTTAGTGGATTATACCCAGATAAGTATGCATGCGTATGCACTCAGTACTATCATCAATTTAAATCCTATAATGTAAAATCACACTACCAGGTAATAAGTGGTGTTGTTTGGAATGATCCGATTCTTCTGTCAAAGTTCAAACATAAGGTAAATCTTTGACTTGGGCATCCATTTCCCTCCAATTAAAAAATGTGCAATACTTTTGCAAGATATTGTACTTAACTGACTGCATTAACCAACTTAACATTCAACTTTACTGGCAAGTTTGCGCATTTAGGACACTGGTTCATTTAAATATCTCCTTTAAAAAGTTTTTTGCAATATGGCAAATTGATCCACTTGCCACCCCAGCATCAAAAACAAGCAGTACTGTGCAAACATTTCTATTTTTACCAACCTGAAAGCAGACCAGAAGTTGTCTCTGAAAACTCTTGTCTGGCTTTCTGAAGACCATTGTTTCCCTTTAACCCTTGACTTTCAGTCAAGTGTTTCATGATTTTTAGGCCTAACCCTGACTATCCTTTGAGTTAATCAGATATACTATTTCAACCTTGGAGAGACTCACAGAAAAGAAGATTTTATTCACATGAAGGAAACAAGTTCATTGGCGCTCAGACCCCGGCAGAATACATGATGCTGTAAGTCGACATGAGAGTTGATGAACAACTTAGGAGGAGGATTGGTGTAGTCTGGTAGTAGAATTAGGTGGAGGATGAGTTGGTTGAAGTGTATTTGTATAGCACAATTCAGTACAAAGAAATTTCAAAGTAATAAATAATACAATACAAGAAAAATTAAAGCAGAATAAAAGCAAATAAAGATAAAAGATTATAAAAGCAAGAATTAAAATAAAAAAAAGGTTGGACCATAACCTTAAACTAATAATACCTCAATTAATAGTTTACTTCATTAGCAGTTCTAAACGAATTTTTTTTTTTGACTTTGACTTAAAAGAACTCAGGTTTCCAGGACTTTTACATCTTCTGGTAATTTGTTCCAGATAAGTGGAGCATAGAAACTAAATGCTGCTTCTCCATGTTTGATTGGGCTGTACAGAGTATGCTTGAACTAGAAGACCTAAGTAGTCTGGGAAGTTGATACACTAACAACAGTTCCGTTATTGATTTATATGCTGATCCATTTAGTGATTTATAGACTAACAGAAGGATTTTAAAGTCTATTCTCTGAGATACAGGGAGCCAGTGTAAGGGTTTCAGGGTTTCATCAGCGAGGCTGATGTACTCTACTTTCTTAGTTCTAGTTAGAACACGGGCAGCAGCGTTTTGGATCAGCTGCAGCTGTCTCATGGACTTTTGTGTCAATTCTATGAAGACACTGTTGCAGTAATCAATTCTACTAAAGATAAGTGCATGGATGAGTTTTCTAGATCCTTTTTGGATATTAATCCTTTAATTCTGGAAATGTTCTTCAGGTGATAAAAGGCTGATTTAGTAACTGCCTTTATGTGCCTCTGAAGGTTCAGATCTAACACCAAGATTTCAGCCATAATCACGTTTCTAGCTGTGGTAGCTGAAGCTGTTAGCTACAGACTGGAGTCAAAGATTCAACAACTTCTCTGGAAACGTGAGTCAGCGACCAAATTCTCCTCTTCAAGTTCAAGAACCAAATTTCCTATTGAGCCTGAACTAACCACTGTGTCTTCCCCTCACTTTTCAGTTCCGGTTGAGCAGTGTTCAGAGCAACACTTGATTCAGCATTATCTCTTCAATAAACCTGTTAAACCTTTCCCCTGGTCTCTCTGAATTGGTTTCTCTGCATGTGGGTCCGAGCTCTTGATAAAACCATGACAGAAATAAATACAAAATGTGATCAATTGACCTTATGATAGCTTAGGCCATGCTTCTAGAGTTTGGGTTTGTACATTTTGAAAGACTGACACTTGAGACTTTAAATCTCCTTTATCCTTCACAAGTGGATTTTTATTTTGAAAAAAATAAATAAATAAATAAAAAGATTGTTTTGCGAAAAGCATTGTAATGAATCAAATGAGGACATTAATGAAAACGCAGCAAAAGTCTACTACAAGTGTTCAAACCTTCAGAAAATATGGAAACTATTGATCAAGACTATTTAAAGAAAATGTCATTCCCTCTTAAAATACAAAGAAAGTAGGAGAGGTATTGAACAGTTGCACAACATTATTTCTTTATACGTTTATGATGCAATTATAAATTTGCTTGAGTTTTGGCATCTTGATTTAAAAAAAGGAGAAGCCAAACAAATAGGAATCAAACAGCATCTTAACTTAAAGTGAAAACAAAACTTTTTTGCATCTAAAGTGATATCAACAGTTTAAAGAACACACAGGCTTTGCTGAAACTATTGTGTAAATATGAATTATTCCACTTTCTAGTACAAAGTATTTGCAAGTTGCAGTCCCCCTTCCCCCTCTGAATCTGAAATATATTAACTTCAACTTTCTCTTGAGAAAGAATGCTCAAGGTTTTGACCTTCCTCCTACAACAGCGGTTTGGACAAAGCCAAGCATTGTCCCACCTCTGCAGGACACCACAGTCTTTATGCTGTCAAATCCCCTCCAGTCATCGACTCAGCCCCCCAGATTACCCACCATGGCCCATATTCATTCAGCTGTGACAAAGTGACTCATGTCTAAGTGTCATAATGTAATCATGTGCAGGAGGTTCCACGTTCTGTGGAGCCCTAATAAGAAGGCTAGTTATGTCTCTACACATGAAAAACTGAGTGAATACTAAGTCATCTGATCTCTACTTGAAGGAAATTAAGGTATTTTTTCCAGAGGAAAAAAATGTTTTAGCTCAATAGTTTGGATGTGTGGTGACTTTAATGGTATTAGTAGGATTTGCCTCTAAACGAGCATAAAAGTCAAGAAAAGCTTTAGCTGTATGAGCCAAAAGGAGGTTTTAACATTCCATATAAAATCAGTTGGGATTTGGTGAAAAATATTGTCCAAGTCTGGAGGCTGTATCTAAAGTTATTCCTAGTAGATACATGAAACTATGCATTATATTTATTTCTCTGGTTTTTTTTAAATTAATGATTGATTTTTTTTTTGTATATTTAGCATTGTTGTTGCTCTATAAAATGTGGCAAAAACATTTAGATTTATCAAAGAAAACAATGACAATAAAGCTTCTCCTTTGATTGTTCTGCAGTTCTAATATACTGGAGGTTTCTACTGTAGGACTGAAGATAAGTAGATCTCAGCCGTTTCTATCTTTCTTGGTGTTACAATTTCTCTCACTGAAACACTTTCAAACTGTTCTTAACTGCTGCAGATAAAACACTGAATTACTGTGAAAAAGATTTCTTAAACACCTAACATTTTCTAGTTTCAACTCTGAGAAAAACAGAGAAAAGCCATTTTATAGCAATTTATGTACACAGCTGGGACTGTTTTCAGTTGCCTGCCCGAGCACTGTCTGTGTGTGTTGGTGTGTCCATGGAGATGATCCTTCCTCTGCTTCTGTGGAATGTTTGCAATGTGCGCAAAGAAGCAGGAGATCAGCACAACTACCTGGGGTCTGTGCCTGGGCATGCCTAGATAGTGAGTCTACAATTAGGGTTGTTCTGAAAACAAGCATGTCAAAATAAAAGAGCAGAAAGCTGACATTTAGAAAGTTAAGGCTTGGAGAAAGTCTGCAACCTGCAGAATAACCTACTGAGAGTGGCATAGGCTAAAAGGAAAAAAAAAATCTTGAGTGCATACAGATTTGCTGCTATTGGGTGGAAAAGGGAGGTTGAAGAGAAACAGACAGGAAAAATGAAAGAAGAACATATGTGAACAGTTAGAGTAGTTTGAAAACCTCTTTGATTTCTCTCCATTAGTGATTGCCGCTGGCATGGTCCCCCTGGTTAAAAGGGCTCTCATGTGCAGAGGACTCCACAAAAAGGCTAATTAGGAAAATGAGACCCTCATTCTGTCTTTAATTCAGAAATGAAGTTGACAATGGTGTTTATTAAGAAGACAGATGCATTGGAGAAAAGGATTTGAAGTTTATGAAACACAGGGCATGGGAAAAACCACTAGAAAAGAAGGATCAGGAGTGTGCTTTAGACATGCAGACCTCTGCTATGTATTGTCTTTAATCTCTGGGGTCTGCAGCTTTCTAACAAATCTCTGCAGAGCATAAACAGACATGCTTACATCACCAAACCCAGCTGCAAGTGCAGCCTTTGCAAAATTCCAGCTGAGATACAAATATTCACATATATCCCCTTTACCCAGCTCATTAACATGACCTGCTTTCGCCCATATTACAGTCAGTGCACATATTGATCCCTAAGTCCCTTTTGTAGCTGAGGTCCAGTCTGCAAAAGAAAGGGGAAAAAAATCCAGCTGCACCTGCATATATTTCTGTAGTGGAACATGCATGAATCCCGAACAAAAATGCAGCAAGTACAAAAAATAAATAAATAAGCAGGAATAATTAGACCCAAATTGACTCTTAGAGGGACTATTGAAAGAAATATAGGAGAAATGGAGAAGTTATGCACTTCCTAAATTAATTCTTAAAATACTACAACTGCTTTGCACTTATCTTCTTTAATAGCCACTTTTACTAAAAACTTTAAGCATAAAAAAAGGAAGTTGTAGTTAGGGATCTATAAAGCCAATTTTAAAAACTTCCCATAGGGAAAGTTGTCTTCCTTAGCTCAGCACTCTAATTTTGATGAAAAGAGGGGATTACAGAGATTCTTGTTGTAGCATGCCTGTTGCTGACAGTCTAACTTTTGGGAAAAACTGCCTGCATGATACTCCAAAGGTGAAATATGAGTGGCATAAAACACACACTAAAGAGGCTTCAACTCAACACCCCTTCAGCCCAACCACAAAACAAATCAACGCTGTATTTAATGCCTTTGGATACATTCTGTGTACAAATAACACAGTTTAAATTAAGTTTAGTGTATTTAAAAAAAAGACAAGATTTTGGAATGTTACAATGTACATTACATCCATTTCGCATTAAAACTTTTTTGCAGGACAATATTTTCAATATACATAGCAAATGCACAATAGATACAACACACCTGTGAGTTTTAAGGCTGAATATCAAAACACATTGACAACAGTGCAGGTGCTATCTATTAAAGTGTGCAAATTACTGTCTATAAAAAGTGATCTAGATGCCAACAGAAATTACTGAAGAAGCAACATAGGTTAAGGCTTAGGAGTAGGCATATGTTACTTGATATTTAAACAGAAGGCAAAACTTGAAACACACAATAAAGGGATTATTCAAGAGGAGGATAATAATCCAGGTCCAGAAAGTAATAAACGGGTTAGTTTTGATTATCCTGCTCCCTTAACCAGGTGATTATTCTCCAGTCTGTGTTTTGGAGCTGCTAGAAACTAATCTCTGTGCCTGCTTTTTACTTTCTCAACCTGGATTATCCATCTATGAATAGTTCTAATTTTTAGTTAAAAATGGTCTTGAGCTATTAATGAATGGAGCTCAAGGAGCTCCCAAATATAGTCAAAAAGAAACCCAAACAAAAAGTGGGCTAATACTGTCTTGAAATTGTGACTCTGATAGGAAAATCGGCATGTTCTATCCTGTGTACACATTTCAAAGGGAAGTTCTTTGGAAATGTACAACCACCTACCTCCATTTCTGGTGAAAAACTGCCCTATACAGACATGAATCCAATGTTCATAAAAGGACCTTTGCATAAACTCACTTTTGAGAATGGCATTTAAAAAACAAACAAAAAAACAGTAGGAGTCAATTTAGCAATTGGTTCTTATCTAAATAGCCATTAGCTTCAGATTTGGGAGAAAACGAATTCCTATTTTTGTAAAGTTAAGACAATATAAAAGTTATCAGGTGCTTATAAGCTATGAAGAGAGATTTCCCTTAAATGACTGTATTATGGTACCCTAGTCACAAACAGGTGTACAGCATATACTCTTTACATTTATCCATTCAGATTTGCAAATGTTCAGCAAATTAATAAAAATAAATAACTTAAAGTGGGCATACTATCTCCTCTTTGGGAGGCATTTAAGTGAACGGGAAGCATAACAACAATTCTAAAACTTATATATTTTATATATATATATATATATATATATATGAAATAGGCAAAACATTCTATTCACAAGAGGTAGTTCAGTTATTCATATCAATATTTTTTTAAACAGGCATCAGTTTTGCAAAGCTCATCTTACAGTGCAAACAACAAACTACGGCATTCCATTAGTGCCAAACAGTTGCTTGCCATTTCCTACCATTCTACGGTAAAGAAATTATTTTAAGCTCAACATTTAATGTCAGAACACAATAACTGTCTGTGGAAAACTAACCAGAAAACCATATTTGTCATTTTATCCAGTTCATTGCAAAACTGCAATCAAATTATATTAATCAATGGAAGAAAAAAAAAAATCAAAACAAACTATCTTTAAAACATCCCATGTCGTACAGCTTTAGAATAAATTCCTGCTCATAAGGATACAAAAAATATTCTATCTGATCATAAATTACACCTTTTCATACCTTTATTCCCATCTGCATTTTGTCTTATACATATATAATTACTTTTAAAACAAAAGTAACACAAAAACCCTCATTGTTAACGCCAACCGCTGTTGATTTTAGACAATATGCTGCCTGACACCTACAGACTTCTGTAAAGTTGTATTAAAGTCTTTAACACAATGACAGCCTAACCTTTTTTTCCCCCACATAAGTCAACAATAGTATGAATAATTGAGGTAATTTTTGTTCATTTTCAAAAAATTTTGGAAAACCTACATTAAGGTGATCTCCCAAAAATAACATTTTAAAAATTGCTTTTAAAAAGTAATAAAAAAAAAGAAGGCATTCAAATCGCCCTCTCTAGTATGTTTTCTGACAGTTTTCAACTTTTATTGTGTCCTGACTCAAATGTTTGAGAAGCACCATTACTTGGCATCAATGGCTTGCCATACAGATCTATCGCCAATGCGCTCTGATTGTTCACATCTGTCTGTATTTTCCTTTGCAGTGGAGGATGTGTTTGTACAGTCGGTCTATCCTGTCCTGGAGAACAGCAGCGTGTTCGTCTGACAGAAACCCCAGTTCTCGAGACAAAGGCTCGCTGTCCCTATAAAGCTCCAGCAGCCTCCACCGAGAGTCCCTGCGCCTGTGCAGCTCCGCCACGCGCTGCGTGGTCCTTTTCCTAAACACGCACACGGAGCTCAGGACTGAATGGTGATATTTCTCCCACAGGTTCAACACCCGAAAACCGTGCACGAGCCCGGCCTCATTGTCTATGAACACCAGATCTCCGCGCGGCGTTCTCAGCAGATTATTCGTGTCCCTCTCCATCACATGCGGATCCCACTGCAGGCTGAACAGATTGCTGACCAGTCTGTCGAAGTTGGCAGTCAGGTAGTCGAACACGATCAGGTCGCTCCACTGCATCAGCTCCAGCAGCTCCGCTGTGGTTTGGTTCTCCAGCCGCTTTAGCGCAGGATTCAGCCCGACGCCCTGTTGTCTGAGGGGCGCAGGTGTGACCACTCCCGTCAGGTTGGAGATCCACTCTGTGAGAGACACAACGGCTCCATCGCTCCACTGCAAATGGCTCATCCGCGTCCTCACAGCTGCCCATTGCGCGCTGTCGCCGTTCAGCTGTGACAGAATGAGCGGAGGCAGATTGGTGATGCCCAGCAAACCGGCCAGGTAGTATGTCAGAGTTTCTCCCTGCACCTGGTCCGCGTTGATCCCGTAGCGCACACACGCTTTAGTCCCATCTGCAAACGTGGCCAGCTGATTGGATACCCTGCCGCATCCAGGCTCCAGCTTTATAACCGCGGATGTCCTTGCCTTGTTTCTCCAAGCCTCTGCGTATCCCTCAGTGAATCTTACAGGGAGGAGATCTTCCAGCCAGTCGCTCCAGAATATCCCATCATCGACTGGGGAGCCTAACTTGACCGGAGCCTCCCTTTGCGCTGACCTCTTGTTCCCATTAACATGATAATCACGGGTTCCCACAAAGGCAGATGGGTAGCTGAGGTTTTGAACGTTCTGCCTTTGTGCAGCTGGAACGGCAAGCAGCGCTCGGAAAGTTTTAGCAGAAAGGTCCTCTGAAGGACCTTGCTGAAAGGACTCCTGGCTCGGTCCTGAGAAGCGTCGCTTGTGTCTCTCCAAGCGATTCTCCAGGGCGCTCCAGACGTAGAAAACACTTGAAAGGGCGCACAATAAGAGCAAAGCGAACAAGTTTGCTGAGAGAGCCCTCATGGTTGTCCCTTGGGGTCGGAATCCAGCAGAAACGAAGGAGCTCTGCAGGAGAGATGCAGCTGTGTTCAGCCCACAGTGGAGCTGGTGCGGTTCTGCGCGGTGCGCTCCGCGTCCCGGACAGCCTCGACGCACCGCTGAGCGCAGGATGACTGCTGGGGATCAGGCGGAGATCTCCGGGTCTGCGCGAATCTCATCTCCCGCCCTGTTCAAGGGACTTCAGGAATCAGTCAAAAAAAAAAAAAAAGGACAGAAAAAAAAGCGAGAGCGGCGGATGTAATGTTAGATGTTCGCTGTTAAAGCCCCCTGGCGTCGCGAGGGCTCTCAGCCTGTGAATCATAGGGCTCTCTCCCGCTCATCTCATCCTTCCTCTCCGCCGGGCGCTGACTGAGGGTTTGATTTGTGATGGTGTAGAAACGCCGAGAGACACTAGGCGGTGAGGCACGTGACAACAGCCTGAGGTGGTGGGCGGATCGTGGGAAGGAGGGCTCAGAGAGGAGCGAGGCAAGTGCACCGCACCGCGTTTTATACTGTGCATAGTAAAGGTAAATATGCATCTACTATAACATTTAATAGTAAATGCATTCATCTTTGCAGTCATTCACCCAATTTTTTAAGCAAGTTATAGGCCCACATTCCTTAAAAAAGAAAACATTGATAAGTTAGAGCAGAATGACGTTAAGAGGTCTGGAATAAGCCTGAGCAGTTCTAATGTGTGAAGGTTACCTTTGCTATACCTTATGCAATTGGCTGAAACTATTAATTTTACATTTTGGTGGTGTTTTATATCAATATAGGCTGATTTTCTTTGACTTTCACGTGTTTTTTTTTCATTCATGCAGCACTTTTCATAACAAATATGTTGTAAACAATTGCATATCAATTTTCCATACGTAGGTGATGGTGATTTGTTCTGATTCTTTTTAGGCTGCAAACTGGAAAAGAAAACAAAATCTAGATTCAAGTAATTTTTTTCTTAAAATAAGTGCATTTGTTCTTGAATTGAGGAGATAAAAGAGACATTTTGCCAATGGAACAAGATAATTTACATTTAAAATAAAGAAAACACAATTGCATTGTTTTATTTCAAGTGCATATTATTGAATTATCTTATTTTAAGAGTAAAAATACTATTTCCATTGGCAAATCATCTTATTTACCTACTCAAAGTAAGGGTAAATCCACTTAATTTAAGACATCTTTACTCATATTTAGATCGTTTTTGCAGTGCAATGCTTAATTCTCCTTAGATGTGTTTTATTTCATTGTTTAGTTTTTGGCAAATAAAGAAAAAGCAAATTTAAAATATACTTTTATTTCTGTATTTTGAGAAAGACCAAAATATTTAAAAAAATTATTTGCTTTCCCACTTAAATTTGATATTTGAAGTAGGGCTAATTACTCTTTAAACTTGGCAGCGTTTTCAGGTGTTCATTGTAAACAAGCTGCCAGCTTCTCATTTTAAACTTGTAAAGGTGGACCTTTACATTGTAATATGTTCTTTTTGATTTTGTATCCAGATCATGCATTCATTTATTTATGCATGTCCCCATAAACCCAATCACATTCGTAATGATGACCCAAAGAATTATGAAAATACTGTTAAGTCAATTTACTAATATCTGCAAATTATACCTAAAGCCATGTTTAAAAAGTACAATAATTAGTAAAACCTGTATTACTCGAACCGTTACAGTCAACATTAAAGTTCAACTTACATGGTCATCATTACAGTATTATGGCATTGATAAATGTAATAATACTGTAATGAATTATTATAAATAATAATTCACAAAGTCTAGATTGTAGAAAGACACCTGTTTCATAGCAGCTTAATGAGAATATAAACAAGAGTAGAAGATGGATGTATTCAAGCTGCTTTCCTGCTTTAAGGTGTTTACATCTAATAAAACAAATAATTCAAATTCCAAACATGAAAATTAATACTCAATTGCAAAAAAAAAAAGAAAAAGGACTTTACAATGAGAAGGTGTTTGTAGGACACAGGGCAGTGGGAAGAACTATAATCATGAAAAAAAAAGAAACCTAAATGGCTTTTAGTTCCTCTATGCAGTTTGTTTTCAGAATAATATCTGAAATATGTTCCTTTTTTTATTCTAAAATAGTCATTTCCTTCTACCTCTAAACCAATTTCCTTCTAAATTGTCCAGAAAACAATGTTCTCTTCCTGGCTTTTAGCCAGGTGTAAGGCATATTAAAATGTACTCATCAACAAATGTTTTGTTTTTTTTGGTAATGTTAATAGACCACACCATAAATTTGTATTATTACTAACCCACTAAGTGCTGCAGAATATTTAAGACATGTTCTTTGAATATATGCAGCATAAATACTCAGGTTTCATTTGCTTCATCCTTGTTCAAAGCTCTTGTTAGCCTAAATGTAACAAGTACATAAACGTCTTTATTTGCATCTCTCTTGCTGAATTGTTTCTCATTAACACCCTCCCTCCCCTCACTCTTATGATTCTACTCATGTTTTCACACTCCGCATCTTGAACCTTAGCTTCCTAATCAAATTAATTGGGTCATTTTCTAAAGCAACATGCCAGGATGTTAAATTGCCTAAGTCAAAAAGACAGCTGCAGACAGGAATACATGATTAGAGCCAATAAACTACATATCTACTAATGTATGCTTTAAGCAGTGTGAGCTGGCACTGTCTTATCTCTATACAGATTTTAATGAGATTTTACACCTTGAAGAGAGACGTTTTCAAACGGCATTAAAGCAAACCTTGGTTTCTTCTTGAACAGCGAGCGGTATGTAAGCAGAAATGAAAAACATTTGCACATGGTTAGAGACGTACAGTTCAAACCATAAATGTAAATGTATTATGCAAACCTACAGAAAGCTTTTTTTTCTTATTATTTTATATACATTGTTGGGATTTTGTAGAAATTATGGTAAAACTATACTAGAATGTCAGTCAATACCTGTGAATTTTTTTCATAGAGTTAAAATTATATTTACATAGACTCCACAAAAACACATCTTACTGTTTTTTCTTTTTTTTTTTTTCTCGCCTTACTGATATTACAACCTATATGAAATGGATTCAACATAGGAATAAACTTTGCATGTTTATCAGTTAGGCTTGCCATAATTATTTCTGTTTCTTAAATGAGAAAATAATAATATTCCATTTGTCAAATGTTGTTATTTAGCACATAGAAATTATTTTAGTTATTCTAAGTGAACTGCAACAGGAGAATTTTGTTTTAAAAGTATTGTGGAGGATTTTCACAAATTTTTATAAAATGGTAAACGGCATGTACTTATATAGCGCCTTTTTTCAAGTCATGTAACTTGACCAAAGCGCTTTACACTACATTCATTCACCCATTCACGCACACACTCCCACACTGATGGTGGCAAGCTACATTGTAGCCACAGCTACCCTGGGACCTGCCCTCTCCACTTAAAAAAAAAAAAAAGTACATGCCAAACCCCTGTACCTGCTCCCGAGTGGAAACGCCTATTAAACCTTCACGAGAGCATGCATGAGCATATTTCTCCTCGTGCACGTTCTGTTTAAAAGTTGCTGTTCTCATGACTCATACAAGCTTACTATGTCCCAACATCCGACCTAACCCCTAAATCCCTCAATCACTGTATAGAGCAGGTAATATATAGCGGACTTTATAATGAACTCAGTTAACTTACTGTCGGACAGATGATCAATGCTTTTTGCTCCCTGATGGTCACGTAAGGTATGCGCCATCTTTGTTATCAGCTGTCGAAGAGAGCTCTCCATGCAAAGCATTCCGGGATATATCTGCCTCTTCTGAGGCCTTTCTTTTCTTCTCATACACTTCGTAGATCCCTTTTCTCTTACGACTCTCGGCCATTTTCAAAGAACCGTGGTGAAAAAGGTGAGCTTCAATTAATGTCTGAAACCGTAGCTCACCAAATATACACTGAAAGTGCATATGCACAGAAAAAGATAGCTAACGGACAGAGCACGTAGGACGGCCTTTAGTAAACGTCTCACCAGAATGATTGATAATTGGGAAGACCACTTATTGAGATGATCCACCCGGAAATAAGATATCGTCCACTTTAAGACCAGACAATTAGACATAAAAGTTATGTTTTATAACTTACAGGTTCATCCAAAAATCTGTTTAAATTGTGAAAAATTTAAATATTCATTTGACTCATATCTGCATACTTCAGCTGATTAGAAGATAGAAGTATGGTAGAAAAACAAACACAAGCAACAGGGATAATCGTATTGTCAAGCATGATCAATTCAAGTACCGGTATTTAGGGAGATTTATAAGGCATGGACTGTATCAAGAAGAATAGAAGGGACACCAAATCCAACAATACAGATAAGCTAGAGGATGTCCTAAAAGTATCCTGGACTTTTATAACACCTCAGAATGCTCAGATGCATGAATAAATGCATTAGTTCTTGCAAAGTAGGCAAAACCAAATACTAAGAGCATAGAAACAAAAATATGTTTCACACTGCATAAATTCTCTTTTTAACATTATGTTTTCTTTCTGATACACTAAAAGTTTGTGTTTCATTATATGTAAGCCGTAATCATCAAACTGCAATATATAAAGGCTTGAAAAATGGCACGTATGTAATACCTGTTAGGATCCGGGGCCTTGCCCACCAGAGGGCGC